>NW_009637163.1:0-32698 GCF_000690535.1 Cariama cristata | reverse complement strand
TTTTTCCAATTCTCCTCCTCATCCCACTGTAGGGATGTGGAGTGAGCGACCGAGCAGCTGCGTGGTATTTAGTTGCCTGCTGGGGTTAAACCACAACATGGGGTCATAGTTCAAGTGGCTATCTGCAATTGGAAAATGTAGAGCCTAAGTGGGAATTTGTTTTTACGATCATTACCAAAACCAGAATTCGTTTTAATAAGAGGGAAGAAATTTCCCAGAGCAAGATTTTTGATATACTTTAGAAGATTAATCTCACTTTCAATAGAAAATATATCTGTTATCTTAAAATAAGAAACATGCTGCCACACCTGGGGCTCTTAATAATCCCTCAGTTTGCTTAATTGCTTAGTGTTGCTTTTACAATTGAGACCCATTAACTTGTCACATATTGATAGTGGGGATGGATCCTGAAAAGGCTGGTAGTGTCCTGTAGTTCTGAATGTTCATAAGAATGTGTTAATCTTCTATTGTTACTGCAAAAGCAATAGAGAGTAGTAGAAAACAGATTTTTATGAAGTGCTGGAGTTTGACTAGTAGAACACGTGTAGTTCTATATTGTTCAGTAGGCAGCTGATAGTTAAGATAGCTTTAGTCCTTTTGATGGCATTTGTTAATCTTTTGTAAAGAAGGTCAGATATTCACCAGCAATTATAACAAAGTGTGTTAGAAATCTCTTTATAGAAAAGTTAGGTTATGCAACAATTAAACTGGAACCTTTGGATCCAACAGGTATTCACAATCTTAAGAACACACTAAAGAGATCACCAAATGTTGTGGTCATGTACCTCTGGGTTAACTTTTTAATTTCCTGAATGTCTATCAGAAAAATACCACCAGCAGAAATGAGCAAGATCTCAGGCAGAGAAAAACAATACTATGTAAAATAGCTTTTGAAGATCTGTAAATGCCATTCTCTGTACTCCTGTAGTCTGTACAAAGATACTACAGTTTACAGTAATTGTTTTAATGTACTTTCTGTGCATCTCACATACATAAATGACACTTCACCAGGAGCTCTGGAATTCATTTTGGTCAATAACAGTTTGGGATCAAGACCTGAACTGGAACGTATTGCATATCTTCCTTTTTTAAAAAACAATAAAAGTGATAGCAGGAAACAATGCCATCCTTTGGTTTTTTTGTATTACCTTTAAAATGCATCAGCATACAGGTAACATTAACAAAGCCACCACTTAGGGGTTTTCCCTTTCTAACAAACTTTCTTCGAAAATACAATAATTGACACATCCACTGGTTTTACTAGTATTTTCAGCATTCCACAATATTGCAGAGATATTATAAGTTTACTGAAAAGTTTCATCTAGAAACATTGTTTTAATCGACTCTATGTTTGAAAGAACTGGTTTCCTGCATACACATTTTCCCCTGTTTTGCTGCAATTACTCTGGACGATGTGAACTTGTGGCATAGCTGAAAAGGAGATTACAGCTGAATGTGAAGAAACCCTTCTGGCATGGCATCTCTGGCACGCTATATTCTTCACTAATATCTGCAACTTTGAGGAATTTAGTAAGCAGCTGACCTGCCCCAAGGTTTTTCCCACAAGTTAGTGGGTCAAAACTGGAAAGATTTTATGTAGGACAATAATTTTCTGATATATGTGTGTGGGTTTTTTTACATACCACCATCTCTTTTTTTTTTTAAATGACATTGTCCTATGCTGTGTGTTTGGTCTTGGACATACTGTTGTAAATCTAGTAAAATTACCTTTTTTAATGTAAGGCACAAAAGCGAAACACCATATTAGAAAGAAACATCAGACTTGCTGCAAAAAGGACCCTTCCAGGTCTATTGAGCACATTGCAGAGCTTAGCAAATGGCATCCATAGAATAGTTGCTGCTTGTGGAAACTACACAATAATCATAAGCCATTTTTGTGGTTCATTAGCAGTTAGAGACTATTTTTGAAGCAATGTGTGCAATATACAATATTTTCTTAGAAGCCTATCAAACAAAAAAAAAGGAAATCTGATTAAAAGAGTATCAGAGAAAGCATGGGATGTGCTGTTATAACTTGAAATCTCATTAGACTATAACAAGTTAAGGGCAGTGCAAATTTTATGCTTCAGCAAGTTATAAGGGTCTCTTTGACATTTTCAACCATAAATAATTAGCTCATGGTGATGATACTTCAGTTAGTTCCTTCTCTTGCAGCACAGTATATTGAAGCAGAGCAATCTGTTGGATGCAGATAAGCATTTACTGAAAGTCATTATAAGGTAATAGGAAACTGTTCAGAGACCTCCACTAAAGCTGAAGTTGAATAACCGCAGGAGCAAAAACTACATGTTAATGGTCCAATTACACTCACGACAACTTACACTTAATTATTATTTAATAATTTATAACTAAGAAAGATTATATCACAGTGTATTTCACTGCTGGATTACAGATTTGAAGTAAACTGTTTATAAATTTAAGAGTATGTTTTTCCTAGTGTAGGCTCAAGCAAGCATGGGAAAAGGCATTATCTTTTGCTCAGTTTGGAAGCATGTTTATTTAAGTTATTTAGGTTTATTTGTTACTGGTATTTTTATTTCTGTTGGCACAAGACAGGAAAATACCTCACTTCCTTGAAATGTTCATCAGATTATTATTGGAGGTATAGGGTTGTTTGCTGGTTAAATAGCAGTATTGTTATTTTTCTTAGTTTAAAACTGAAGTGGAATGAAATAGTTGTGGTCATAGAACAAATTGGGGCAGAGCTGGGAACAGATCTGTTCTGCATATTTTGAACTGGAGTGCAGAGTTGTTAACTCCAATAAGGTGTTTTCTTCTGGGTTTACTAACAGGCAATTCAGAATATTTTTGCAAGTGGGCTAAAGATAAGCAGTGTGAACATGTTTTAAAGTGTACATATAGATCTTGTTTGTTTTTGTTTTTCAGAAAAGCATTAACAAATGTCTTCATAGGCAAAATACAAACATTTCTTGAAACGCTACACAATATTAAGTTTCTTCTTTTACACAGTAATCTAGTGCTGAAAAAGGATTGTTAGGTTTTTGCACCTCACTACTGTATATTACACTCCTCAAAAATAAATGAAATAGTTTTAACAGAATTTCAGTTACTTGCTGGTGGAAAACTTGGAAGCAATTAACCTCTGAGGTCACAGAAGGCTACCATATCAGCCCGAAGGTGAGTGCACTAATGTAGTCTGTCCTCCCTTGAAAGTGACTTGGTGAACTCTTCAATAGGTAAAATAAACTGGCTGGATGGCCGGGCCCAGAGAGTAGTGGTCAACGGAGCCAAATCCAGTTGGCAGCTGGTTACTAGTGGTGTTCCCCAGGGCTCAGTTTTGGGTCCAGTGCTGTTTAACATCTTTATAGATTATATGGGCGAGGGGACCAACGGCATGAGTTTCAACAAGAACAAGTACCGGGTCCTACATTTCAGCCACAAAAATCCCCATGCAGCACTACAGGCTGGGGGAGGAGTGGTTAGAAAGGGGTCAAGCAGAAAAAGACCTGGAGGTACCGATCGACAGCCGGCTGAACAGAATGAGACAAGGCCAAGCAAAGAGGCTTAATCAAACAGTGTGATAGCGAGGGGAGGTGCTGATTCCTAAGAGGTTATGATAGCTAGAGGGAATAGTTTATGTGGGAACATTTGTCTCACTACTGTTCTCTAGAAGTAAATCTCTTTCTTTGCTTAGTCTAGGCTGTCTTCAACAACTTAATGACATTAAATAGGTTAAAAAGGAACCCGAAACAAATGACTAAAAAAACCCCTAAACTGGGGCAAAACAGTGATCATTTGTAAAGTTTCATGAGTATAACGTAAGACTTTTCTTTCTGTTCTTACAGATCTTTTTCAATACAAAGACATTGTAAATTACTTGTGCTTTGCTGGTGTCAGTCAGTGAAATGTTAGAAACAAATTAATACTTTTCAGGTAATTCTTTTCACTTTGTGTTAGCCATATGTAGAGCTGTACTTCTGCAGGTTTACACAGCAACTGAATGTTGTCCTTGTATGGCACCTCCATTTTAACTGAGCACGACGAGAGACTATTTATTTGTTAATTTTTTCAAATTACTGTTCAAACTTACTATTTGTTTCTTTTATATATTGGAGACTTTTCAAACCTAAGATTGATTCACTATCAGTGAAGCTCATGAAGGAAATTTAGAAGATTTCTGGTGCTGTACAAAGATCCTCAGTAATGCTAAACTCCTTAATTCCCCCTTAACTCCTTCTTTTGCTGGAAAGCATTCTACGATTTTTTTTTTTCTTTTTTCTTTGTGAACTCTTCAGTGATATGCACATTTCCCTTTTTCTGTGTGGGAGAATGAGTTCTTCAAGCTGAAGGTATATAGTCTGGTCCTATCTTTCATTGTATCTTCAAAACCATAAAAGCAATTAAAAAAAAAAAGGCATTTGCAAGAAGCTGTATAACTTTAAACAGCATTATTTTGCCAGTATGACTGGGTCCTTGCCAGACACTAGAACTAGACTGGAAGAAATGAGTTACCTGTTGCTTTGGAGTCTTTCAGAATAAACAATTGTATAAGACTGGTGAGCTGAATGAGAATGCACTATATGATACACAAATAGGCTTAAAATCTGACTGTAGTACTGGACCTGGCTTATATTATGGGGGGCTTGTAGAGGCCAGGTTGTTGTCTCACAGTAGAGGATGGCTGGGTTCAGAGGGCTGCAGGGCCTGCTCTGACTGTAGTGCAATGGTTATACATTAGCTCTGCACATAATATTGTCTGCTGACACTGACCAACATGGGACTCGTTTACACTGTGGTGAGTGATACGAAAGGAAAAGAACTTCTGAAGTGCAGGTAAGTGGTGTTAAATCAGAAAGCTTTTCTAGTAAGGAGTAGGTGATATGACAAGGAAAAAAGATAAAAGCTTTCTTTGTTGCTTAGGAGAAACTGATGCCTTCTGAAAGGATGGAAGACATGAAATGAAGTTAATACTAGGTTTAAAAATACATGGAAAAAAGAATGTAAATGAGATCTGGAAAAATATTCTGAAACACAGACTTGAAGAAAAAGGCATTATTACGTCTCTGTGCATAATGTGAAATGGTATAAATAGTTGACAGAGCTAAAGTTCAAATTAAAAAAAAAAAAATCTATATTAAAACATACAGAAGAAAATCCTTAGAGAAATGCCTGGTTTTCCCCCATGTAGAATTATGGCTGATTTAAAAGAAATACTTGTAAAATAGAAAAATGACTATGTTGAAGACAAGTATTTCTAGTATTTCAGTTTAGAAATTCTGCTTATTTGTTAACATCGTATACTCTCTTCCAATCTGTCCACACCCAGTAGAAATTGGTGGGCATTTGTAGGATGATTTGGATAAACCAAAGAACATTGAAGAATTTGGCTTTATGTTGAAAGAGTTCAAGTGATGCTTTTTAAAATGTTAACAACTAAGGAGCTGTTGTGAGCATAGTTTATGAGCAACAGGTTTGATACTAACATTTAATTAATGTGGATTGAATTCTAAGGTTTTCTTTATTGCTGTATTTGACAATTATCAGGTAAAAATTTATCATCTTAGAAATAACATTAATCATAATACATTTACAGGCACTATTACAAAACACGAAGACCAGCTGAGATATAAGTTTGTAGGATTCATTTGAAAAGAAATTATTTGTCATAATTCCTGAATTGATTAGTCATGATTTTTCTTTCCTCACCGTAACATTTCTTATTAAAAAGCCAAGGTTAAATTTTACTGACTAGTTTTGTTTGACCTACCAACGTATAAATGCAAAAGACAATATACAATATTACTCCATTAACCTTCAAGAGTTTGTATTCACAACTAGATCTAAGATTATATTAGCAAATAAAGTTCATTACCGGCTAATGCCATTGTGTGTAATATTCCCTCCAACATATCCTTAATTTATGACATTAATCATCAATGACAAAAATTTTAACCTTTTACGGCCTCCTTTAAATTGAAGGAAAATTAAGCTTTACAGGATGTCAAATTACTTAGATTACCGCTATTGATAGCCAGTCAGCCAAATGACTGAATGTGACTTTCTGTTATGGTTCCTTTTGTGACATAAATTCTGTGAGAATCAGGAAAATAATAAATATCCTGTCTTAATCTAGAGTAAATTATTCAAATGGAATTCTCCATGGGAACTAAACACTGGAATTTTCAATCAGATTTCTGAAATAAAACCTTGTTCATCATCTTCCATTCTCCAAATAGGTGCTATTAAGTAGTGTGTTCTCGAAATTGAATTACTTAATTTACTTAATTTACTTACATTAAAGGACAAAAGGAAATAGATAGCGCAAAATCAAGAAATAGTTTTAATTTTCATTTTCCACTAGATTTATTAGTAGGCTTTTTGGATGTAAGTATGAGTATAATTATGCCAATATGAAGGATGGTAGAATAGAGGTTTTTCTCAAAATTGTTAAATGGGCAATGTAAAAATGACTTAAAATTTTAAATTGCCCCAATCCCATAGAGATAATATTAGAAAGCTTTTTGATAAGAAAAGCCCTGTTTTGTATAATGTTTGTTTTTTTACTTTGTTTTTCCCTAAGTACACCTGCAGCATGCAACACTGGCTTTTTGTGTTGTAAGAGTTCATCCAGTCCTGCTGTTTTTTCCCCTGAAATTGTTAACTTCTCTTCATGAAGAAATAATGTAATTGATTATGGTAGAAGTCTTTCAAGGGTCAAAAATAAAGGATAAGGATGACTCCAAGTGGGGAATAGGCATTAGGAACTAATATAATCTTTTAAGAAACACAAGTCCTGTAAGTCTAATGAGCCTTTGGCTCAAATAACTAAACTATTTGAACTGCTTGTCTTCCTAAGCAAAGTATACCTTCCTCTCCCTACCTCCTCCCAACAATTCCTTTTGATACAAATATGCTTCAAATTGTGTCATGAGATTTTTGTGTCTTATATGAAGGCAGAGGAGTGCTGCTCAGGCTATCTTAGGCTGCTTGCAACAATGGACAGAATTAGGTTTTATAAACGTTGTAAACCAAGAAAAAAATGGTCAAAAAGTGATAGAAGGATTATAGATAACGGTGGACATAATCTGTATGTAGTAGGCAAATGCTGATCATTATTGGAGTTAGAGATGTGGTTTCCATAAAAAAAGTAGAATTTTGATTTTTTGTTTTGTTTTATTTCAGACTGTTAATGGCTGCTTTTTGGATGAAATACCAATGTCATAAATATTTTGTTGCAGTTTCTGTAATGCTTTTATTAAAAACCTTACCAAAAAAAGTTTATTCTTTTAAATGAAAGTGGTGTATCTTTCACTGTGTGAGAAATTTCAAACACTGTTTGAATATTTACAATAAGAAAAATCAAGACGCGCGTGTGTGTATGTAGAGGGTCGATGAGATGATCCAGTATATACTAGAAATAAAATTCAGCAAAAAATATGAGTGTTCCTAGAGGGTCACTGTGAAAGCGAGAGGCAGAATTATTTAACAGACAGATGGGTTGGAAAAACTCTTTGTGACACTTTTGAGCAGCCATAGATAGTATGTTTGCAACTGCTTAGTTTTTCATTTTGCTGCTTTGTTTGGTAATTAAAATACTTTCTCTGCAATCTCTGGAGAGCAGAATGAACAATGAATTTGTGACATTCTGACTTAAGAGTCAGTTCTTTTTACATCTCTCTGCCTTTTATTTATAATTATTTACTTATTTATTTACATGTACTTTGTCAGTACTGTTGGTAGAACTTGCACACTACATGTCTGGGTGAAAAGTGATGGCCTCCTAACTCCTGCTGTCTGATTATTTGTAAAGCAGTATGCTATTGTCACCTTCGTTCTACTTACAATAAAAACATGGTCCAGGATAAAGCATGAGTCTATAGATACGGTGTTCCTATTGCTTGATTTAGCAACCAAAGCACGCACCTAACATCTCAAGAGAGGAAGACTGGTTGCTAGCACACGTTAAAGCCCATGCCATTGCTTCTTTGTTCACCGTGCTAACCAGGTTAAACTGACACTGGGATGTGCTGTAATCAGATATAGCTTTCCCAGCATAGATATACTGAGAGAAGACCGTCAGTTTTATTCTAGTTTTAATATCTTGAGAAGTGCATCGAGACTGAAGGCTGTGTTGGATAATACCCTAGCTAAAAATAATTGGCTTGCAGGAGAAAACCTTTTTTCACTGACAGTTTGTGAGACTTCCTGTGGAGCATTTCAATGTCCCCTAATTTGAGATGAGATACCGCAACAGAATTCACAATCCAATCTGTGTGCACAGGGCAAGATTAGCAGGACCTAGGTCATACCCAAGAGACTTTAAGCTAGAAGTTTCACAAATGATGAATGTGCTTGTCTTGACAATTACTTAGTTGATGCTCCCTGGTTCAGTCATTGTTTGTGGGTATTGGGCAGTCCTGAGTCTATGTCCTGTTAAGTTAAAACAAAGGATTAGCATGTCTGCTTTTCTGTGAATACCGATGAAATAGATGAATGTGGGACTTGAAACTGATACTGCCTCACTTTCAAAGTTATATGTAGATTAAGCTTAGGTTGACAGCAGGCGTGCAGCTCTAATTGAGAGTACTTTTTAGAATGTTATTTTCTGATGAAAGCATGTAATGAGTACTCATGTAGTTGGGTATAGAAGCCTTGCACTAATCATAGTTTCAGTATGTAGCCCTTTTTTGAGTGGCTAGCTGGGAACTTTTAGGGGATCCTGAGAAGGACCAATGTCTTGGTAGCTAACACAGCATGCTGAGCATATTCTGTGCTGCAAGCCTGTGTGGGATTACCTGGAAATGACTGAACAATTGTCCTTAGGTCTGTGACTGAAATGTAGTCTCTTTGTGAAGTTCACTTCTGTGCTTCAACCAGTATTAAGACTTTATACAATAAAACTATGTGTAGATGGAATGGGAAAGGCTTGAAGGAAGCTTTAGTGCTGAATGCATCTGCCATCAGTGGATGCCTGGAAAAGAATTTAGCCTACTGAAAGAAGCAGAACTATTTGCAGTTGAAAGGACTATGGAATGTAGCTCTTGAAAGCTGAGAAAACAGACAAGGAATACCATACTTAGTTGATATCCCCCCCCGCCCCCCCCATCAAATGATAGTCTACCTCTCCTTGCCCAGTTTAGCTCTGTCATTGCATTTGCGCTATTCATCTTGCTTAAAAATGTGGCAATGGGAATCTGTTCAACTAACTTGTTTATAGTGCTTCAGGATTAATGCTTTGAGACCCAAGTCACGTTGTCCTTTATAACAAAGCAATGCATGGCTGTATCTAACCTTTTATACCTAAGTAGTAAGCCAAAATTTGGGGGTTTCTCTATTTAGGAGGAAGAGGACCGTCCACTCTGGATTCTGCAAGAGATGGTAGTTGTCTTTGACGTGGAGGAGACTGTTGACTCAAAATCAGCAAAAAGAAAGTGGAGTGCATGCTACTTTTTATCCAGCACAATTTGGCTACACTTCTTCCTCTTCCTGTCCTTTATGGGTCTTATAGCCTCTCTCACTTGGAAATACTGTTTGATGGGAGAAGCAGGTAAGGAAATTCCATGTACTCCTCAGAAAAACTGTGGGTTTTATCTGATGCATGTATGAAAGGAGTGCAATTGTCCTCTACATGCCTCTTCATGTAGTTTTGTTGTTTCTCAGCTGTGGAGGGCAATAATCATTAAATAATTTAAATAAAATATGCAACAAACATTTTGTAAGTCTCAAATAGATGGTGCCGTGTGGTTTTGGGCTTCAGTTCTTCAGAAGCCTAAGCAAGGGGGTTACATTCCCTACTCTCATGTGAGAGGTTGAGCTTCATGGTTCCTTTCCTGAAATGGGAACTGTTAGAGGAGGGGCTAGGAGCTCCTCTCCTGAAAGCACCTAGCAGGATGAGTGAATCCTATTAGATAAAGCAGTTTTCTCCTGACTGTATTTAAAGCCTCATCAGGGCACATATGCGCTCTTGTAGCTCTTTTAACTTCTGTAAGTCATTAACTGACTGGAAATAGTTTGAACCTGTAAAAATAAAAAAGTTGATTAATATTTGTTTGTGAGGTACTTCCCACATTCTGCATATTTATATCCTTATGCGCCACTGTGTTGCAAGAAAATATTATAACACTATTAAACTCCATATAGACCATGTAGTTATTATCGGAGACCTAATGGTACAAAACCTTCATTATGTCCAGAATCTTCAAATACATGAACATAAATATGAATTTAATGCTTTAGGATTTACAACTGTGATATTGTTATGCCATACTTCTGAAATGGGGAAAAAAAGGCTTCTGCGTTTGCTGCTAGTATTACGAGTTCCTATAGTGGTTTTGGAAGATGTGCTGTTTAGTTAAATTCAGATTCAAAGGATTATTTTAATGTGTGAAACAGGTACATACCTTCTATCACAAGTATGGGAATAAGGAAAGGAGATGGATATGATAGATTTTTGTGAGCTTACAGTATATACAACATTTCCTAAAAGATAAACTGGAAACACAGTTTCACCTTTTAAGCATATGCTTTTAAGCATAACTAGCTTGGGATCAGAAAACTGCAACAGGTAGGCTTACTATTCTAAATGTAGTCATCATATAAATTGATTTGCTATTGGGAATCTTTGGATTTTAGTGATTACAATATAATAGGGCAATGTGATCTGGTTAGATTTCCAGGAAATAAACTGGTTTATCACTGTCTGATTTGGAATTGTCTAGTATCCTGTTATCTTCTAGGGAGCAAAAGCTGGTGTTATAAAAAAGGAAAATACATAAATTGTGATTTCTGAAGAGCTATATCACGGGGATCTAATAAAAGATACTTTTTCTCTCTAGAAACCTTGGTTTGTGCACATTTTTCACTTGACGTGTGTATTACAAGATTTCTAGCATCCAGAATTTTCGGTAGACATCATGCTGTTTGTTTAGATTTATAGATGTTAATCCTTAAAGAATCCTTGTTATCAAATTAAAGTCTCTGCAGAACACGTGCCAGAACAACAGCACTGTGTCATCAAAGGTCTAGTACTAACCAAGTAAGTGGGGAAAAGTCCTATAAAGACAACGGGAACAGAATGAAGTGCCCGGAGGGAGTGTTTTGTGCCCACCTTCCTTGCACAGTGCATCATAAGCATTTAGCTGAGGCTGACAGATTTTTGCTTAACTGCTTTCTGTACAGGAATGTGTGTAGCTCACAGAGCTTGGTATGCAGAAATCAGAGTTACCTTAAAAAGAATTATCCAAGATCAGTCATAGAAAGATTAAAACCTTGACATTTAGTGAAGCTGCTGAGCTGTTAGGAATACATGACAGAGTGAAATGAAACACTTCCAGGCAAGGATTCAAGGGAGTCTGCAAATGAAAACATGACAAAGCAGATGCCTACCTTTATCTGTGTAGCTAATTACAAATGATGATAGTAATTTCAGAAATACTGAAGAAACAAACTCTCAGGAAAAAGAGGAAAGTATTATCTTTGAGAAAATGAAAGATATCTTTAGCTAAACTTTAGCTATACCATAACAGAAGAACCATACTGACACTTGAAACATCCTAGAAAATCCTTGTTTTCAGACTAAAAGTTAAATAGAAAGCTACCATGGTCTTAAATATTTCAACAGCTTCTGTGGTTATTTTTATTAGAGAATTCTGGGTTCCATTACTGTAGTTCCAGAAGATTTCATCAGAAATTTATTTCTTTTCCCTCTTCCACATGTTGTGCGGGAAGTACTCCACGTTTCTGAAGTAGTAGATGAAGCACAGTGAGGTGTCAGAGGAAATGCAGGAAGTTTTACTGGAGTAGGATTCTAACTGCAGATCTTCAAACTCTTACCTTCATAGTGCACCATTCTTTCTCTTACGTGATTCTTATGATGTATAGTTGTTAATTTAGTATCTGTGAATACACGGTTATTTTTAAGCAACATTTCATTCCTCCTTTAAGCAAGCTTTTTTGAGAAATTGATTTTTCCAAGTGTGTATACTCTGAGACTAGGGAACAGTAGCTCAACTGCAGATAGTATTTAATGTTTGCATTGCTGTAGCCCCCGTGGGTCTCAGGTTGTCAGTGATTAGGCTCTGTCCAAACCTGAAGACTTAGTCTTTGCTGTAATACAACCACTCAAGTTTGTTATGTGGGAGGCTTAGCTAACCTCTCGGGACTGAGGGAGGGTGGCTAAAGCCAGTCCTTCCTTTTCCAGAGCCCTTTCACCAGTAGTGAACCAGTGAGAGAAGAGATATGACTGGGCCCCTGCACACTCACTCTGATTAACTTACACCTTTGTTCAGAACTCTTTTGCTCTGTTCACTACCTTAGGCAGTTTGAGTACCTCCATTGTTGTAATTTGAAAGATGAATATGTTTTTTTCCCTGAATTTAGGAAATCTACCCAACACTGTGTTTCATAGGTTAGGAAAGAGTCTGAAATGAAGCTGAATAGAAGGATACAAAAAGAAAAACTACTAAGACTAGGGCTTTGCAGCCAGATAAAGTAATAGTGCCACCTTGACAGTCCCTTTCAACATAGGGGGTGGAGGACATCAGATAGAATTAGATTGAAAAGAAAAGGAGATTTTTTTCAGAAAACCTGATAGCAGCTGAAGAACTAGAAGTGCTTAGAAGCTGTGGATAAATGACTTCAGAAAGTGATTGGATAAGCTGACAGGAAAGTTTGTTCCCAAAATTAAATATAAGGACATCATCTCTTGCTCAGCAATCCTCTCAGCTACAATTTATTAAAAGAATATTTGAGGGAAGCATCATTATATGGTAACGCTGTTCTTACTGCTGAGAAGAGATCCTGGACTAGGGATGTACCTTTGTCTGACCTGGTAACCCTTCCTATATTCTTATTCAGAGGAAAGTCTTTCTTAACTTACAGGTGTAACCCTGTAAGCAAACCCTGCTTTGAGTGTGTTGAAATCCTTGATATATTGAATTAAAGTTGTGGCTTGCTGTTTAAATCCTTCTGTGCTGTCTTTCCTTCACTTATATGTCCCAACTGATACTTTTACTTCAAAACAGGTATCTTCGTTTACTTTGTATAACAAACTATGGCTGAATATAGCACCTGAAATTTATTCCACATTTAAATCTGTGTCATGTGAAGTGGTTCTTTTTGTTCAGCAAAGAGAAAGTAAAGCTTATTTATTCTTAGCTTCTTAAGAGATCACAGTGCAAACCCATGTGCTAATGCACACAACGAAGTCACTATTTAGGTTTTCTTTAGTAATAACTGCAGTCAGGGTTATAATCTACAGAGAATCCGTTCATGTGGCAAAATTACTGTAGAAGACTTCATTTTCATCTGATTTTTTTTTGTCAGTGTACGAGATTGGAGGGGAATGGTTTGACCTGTAACCTGTCTGACTATTTCTCGGCAGGCTCTGATGAAAACCTTTAGCAGTTTGTTCTTTATTTAAAAAATAATGTTTTTTCCGAATTGTTTTTATGAAATACAAATCTCATTTAAAAGTAAGAGCTGAGGAAAAAGTTCTGCGCTGCCCATAACAAAAGGAAATGCTTAGGGTCCATTTTATGTGATGATGAGTTAAACATTAGTTTCACAGTGTGGTGATCCATGCTTGCTTCTCTGACTTTTCACTGGTTCAGACTGAGATGCTGATTAATCTAGAAATGAGATTTCAACTGCTTCAACTTGCAAAAGAAGAGCAAGGAAATAACTTAGATTTTCCAGTTAAAGCAGGAAATAAAAACGTAAGTGTAACTGAAATGAATTAATGGTAGATAGCTAAAATATTCTGACTTAGTGGTGTCAGACTACTGCAAGTCTGATATTCTCACTAGGCAGTACAAATGCAGCTCCTTAATTGTTATGATCTTCCTTCGTTTTCCTTTTACTTTTCTTTTGGTCCAAGTAAGCCATTGAAACTAATATTGCGTTATAATAGTCTAATGAGAAAAAGCATAAAACCACTTCAACCATCAGAAGTCCAGAATGTCTGACCCGTGCAGGCAAAATTTTAGTTGAAGTAAAAGTATCAAAGTAGCAGTATGCCACTTGCCTTTACGTGCTGTTAAAGGTAACAGAAAAGTATTGTGAATCCTTGCAGCCTATTGACCTTCAATAAATTATCTTTTGGTGGCATAAGAAACTACATGTGAATTGGAGTTGCATTATAAAGTGAACTAAGAAAAACAAACAGAAACTTTCTTCAAGTCAGTCAGCAAGTCAACTCAGATTGGCCCTGAGGTTTCTCCGTAGTGTGGAGCTGGCTATTCTTCCTAGTTGTCCTTGCCTTACACTCATTAGTTGCAACAGTGAAGTGTGTTGCCTTATTCAAAGAAACAGATTTCTATCAGATAAAAGGCACTCAGATGCGGTAACTAGAGAAAGGGGACCTTTTAGGTGCCAAGAAAAGTATAAAGCTTTGCTAAATATTAATTTATTTCTCCTTCTTCCATCAACTTGCAGGCCTCTAACACTGGGAATTAACAATTTATTGAACTCGGCTGTGATTGCTCTGGCTTCAAGTAAAATTTAATAACCCATGAACCAAAGGAAGTTTTATTTTTAACCAGATGAAATGCATAATTTTCCTCCCTCAAGTATTGAATTCTATTGATAGTAATGAGATTAAAAATTATTCACAGTTAATCTAAAATAAAATATTTGTCATTAAAAAAATCAATTTGAATGCAAATTGCAGTGGCTCTTCATTAAAATGAAAATGCATATAAACCTACAAATTTCACTTACACTTATTGACTGTGGAGAACAGTTACTGAAACAAAACTTTTCATCATAGAAACAATAATGGTGGGTAAATAGGCTTTTAACAGCAACAGCACTAGCCATATTATCCTTTAGGCAGTTGCTGGGAATGTCACTTTCTGTAAGGACATCTTCAGCTTTGAAAGCTTTGCTTGTGACACTGGAGGTTTTGTGCAAAGCCTGTGAGAAGGGTCATTCTTTTATCCTGTTGCCTCCAGCTAGGCACCTCAATAAGAAGGTAATCACCCTGTATGAAGGAGCATCATGGAAACTGCTTACATTTCATTTTCTAGCTATGCTGTTCTAAGACTGTCTTCTTGGTGTGGCATATCTATATGTCATTGAGACCTGTCACAAGAGCAGGGAGAATTGACAGTAGAAAGTGCAAAAAAAATTAATCAGCAGATCATGGTTTAAGCTTCCACTGTATTGTCACCTCCAGCACAAGTTTAGGAAACATAATGCTAATAATGTATTTATGTTGTGAAGAGATGGGCCTTTCGTCTTCATAGAGACAAACTAAATGGCTGTGTTTCTGGAAAGTATTAGTTTTGTAGTTGAATATCTGTTGAACAGATACTAAGTAGTCCTTATGAATGTGTAGCAAATAAATATTCAGCTTCTGTAGAGAGAACTGAGTTATGTAGCTGAGGGAGATACAGTCTTTTACTTTAAAGTCCTCATAGGTTAAGGGAAATCCTTTGCTGCCAAACTCACAGTGTCTTGAGCAGTCTTTGAACTGAGGAACTGGGCATTTTGAGTTTCAGGTGAGGCATGATACAGCTAATGGGATTTCTGTGACATACACAAAGTAATTAAGAAACGGTTGAACAAGAAGTGGAAGTGCATTTTTTCTTTTTCCTTTGTTGATTGGATGGTACCCCAGATCAATAGGTCTAAGTCTGAAATTTCTGTGTTCCATTTTTGTATCACTCTGGTTTGCTTATGGAATTTGAGGTTCTGTACAATGGCTACAACAATATTCTTTTTAAAGAGGATTAAAGTCCTTTAAATTTAGTGCTGTATTAATTACAATGTAATCTTTATTTTTTTGGTTTTTAATATTTAATATAAATTTTGTGGCTTTATAAATGTGGGTTTTTTTGAGGGGGAGGCGGGTTTTGTTTTGGGTTTTTTGTTTGTTTGTTTGTTTTCCCCTCTGCTCACTGCCTTGGACTGATAAGGTGCAAACGGAGAACAGCTAAAAATAATCCCTTTATTCTGAAGTTGGAATTGACAGATTCTCTGGTAGGAAACATCTCAGACCAGAAATTATTTCTGATCAAGACTTGCATTATCCTATCGAAGCAGTTAGAAAAGAATCAGAGAAAATGATCAATAAAGCAAACAGAATAATTCAGAAATAAACCCAATGAAGTGGAACTGCTGTGATCATCCTGTATAAGGTAAGTCATGGGACTTCACACTCTAGTTGAACTCTAAAGAGCTGAAAACTCCATGTAGTGGGGAAACCTTGGTCTGATAGGTTGGTCATAGGTTGTTTTAGGAGTTGAACATCAAAGATGGCATTCCTATGGGCTCCTAAATATAATGTAGTGGCTTTTTGTGCAAAACATGGAGATGGCAGGAACATTTAATTTCCTGTGTTCCTGCCTAACTTCTCTCTCCTTTGGAAGACTGGAAAACAGTGTGGGATTTTTTTTTTTTTTCCATGATAAATTTACCATCAGTGGAAACGTTCTCTCTTTCACTGTAGCTGAGTTGGCCAATTAACTGTATGTAAAGGTCATTCCTACCAAATGCTCAATGTAGTAAGCACATTATTTGACAGAAGCAAGGTCACCTGCTCCATATGTTTGCTTACATTGTTAATAACGTGGACATTTTTTCTGAATGTTAAGCTAAATTAACATAATTATGTGTGACAGCTAATTTTCTGAGTGATAGGGAAGCGTTTGGGGAGTAGATTTTTAATATCATGAAGAATCATCTGTAACTTGAAAATTGCAGCCTGGTAAATAGGTTTGTACTGGTGAGGTGAGCTCACCAAACAAGTCAGCTGAGGGAACAAATTAATAATTAAGGTATTGGAGATGTGAGGATATAAAAAAAAAATAGTTTAGGGCCCTGGAGGAAATGGGAACTGCTATTTTGGGTTTGTCTTGTTTTTCTAAAGAGATAATAATTCACAAGCAGAGGCGAACTATTATTAGAGAAAATGCACAACAAATGGGGTTGGCTTTTTAACTTTTCAGTGTCAGCCTGTTGCGAATGAGTGGTTAGGGTAGCTCAAAGGATGACCATCAAAGGTATTAGCAGAAATGATTTTAATATGAATTTATAAAAGTGTGACTTAAGTTTGATGGCAAGGTTCACTCTATTACTTACTACATGAAAGGGATATGTACAGGAAAATTGACTTAGAATTGAGCTAAAATGATTTACACAGAGACTGGAGATGAAAAGAAGTAAGGGACACCCTCCTGTTGAGTCACAAGCTTCAGAGTGGCCCCTCTTGCTTTCTGAACTCCTCAGAGAGGCGTCTAGGTGTGGCTAGATCCAGACTTAGTCCCAGACTTGGTCAACAGTTTATGTCTAATCAAAAAAGGTAAGGATGCCCTCCGATTTAGTCACAAGGTTCAGAGTGGACCCCCTTGCTTTCTAAACTCCTTCAGAGAGGAGTCTAGGTGCAGCTGAATCCACTCTTAGTCCCAAACTTGGTCAATGGTTTATATCTAAAGGATTTAGCAGCACCTATTCATTTAGCAGTACTTAATCATAGACTAATTTAACATTTACAAAGTAATTGAATAGGATTTTCTGTAATCGTTAACAGTGACTTAAGTTGTTTTAGGGTATTTGAATTGATTCACACATGCACACAAACATAAAAGATAAATATACATGTATATAGGGATAAATACATAAAATTTCACCTCGAGTTCAGTGAAATACTCACTTCAAATGCCTTGGCATTTCTCAGCGGGTGAGGGTTGAGTCTCAAGGAGTGAAAGGTTTTGGCCCAAACGCTGTCATCTGCTTTCAGCAACAGTCCTCTGAATTTCGCAAACTTGAGAGTTTCGTGGGCTCTGAGAGGTGTCTCACTCAGAGGGAGATGCTGGTTGCAGCTGCTGCAGTACAGGAGAGCTCAAAGGGTCTCGCTTAGGCACCGCTATTTATAGGTGTGCAAGATGATTGACTTTAGTCATTAGTAAATTTCCATTCTGGAAATTCTCAAAATTCTGGTAACGATAATACTGTGTTTTGCTTGAGCTACGATTCAGATAAGGGATGTTATTCCTGATCTCGTTCCCAGCCTTGGCCAGGCAACAGATGTTGCGAGTACAACCAGTATTATTCCCAACTTAGCTGTCAGAGTTTCTGGTAAGGTCAGGGGACGCTTAACTGCCCAACTCATTACACAAAGGATAAGGCCTTACAGGAATTTCTGAAATCGTGGCAAGGCCCAGAGAAGGAAGGGGGAAATGCACCACCGCACAGCCCCTAAGGACATGGGATGGGATTTTCATGCTTCTGTAATGCATTTCTTACTGAAAATATTGAGGTTCTGTCACTGAAAGTGTCTGAAAAAGCATCTTATTCTAGGAAGTGTTAACAAGCAGTGGTGTCAGATCTGACTGTAAAGAATGTTTATGCATCTCAAAAAACAAAATTGAAAACTTAAGAAGAAATACACAGTTCTTTTCCAAAGACTGATAATTCATCCAGATATATTAGTTTTGAAATAATTATTGTTCAACTATTTATACTCACTTCTTTTCATGTTGTATGGCTTGCTTAAGAAGAATTTCTCCTTGGCATATGAATTGTAACTGCTTGTTTGCCCTTTGAACTACTGTAATCCAAATCTCTCCATCAAATGGAATACAACATGGCAGTAACCACACCATACCTTATCTTAATAGCTTCAGTGATGATTCCGTAAGTTGGCAATATATTCTTGTGTTTTTTATCCTCATGGGAAAAACAAAATGTTTTCTAATTCTCACATTTGTTTTAGCTCCTGATAAGAGCATAGGAGGTCTCATGGTTTTCTGTTCATCTCCCATGAAGTTCTGCGAGGGAAGGCACTATTGTTATATGTTTATTCATCAGAAATAATTTCATATTTGTAATATTAATCAACAATTTCCCATTTAGGTTTTTATAGTGTTTAGTGAAGGTGACCTCATTGTTGGCTCCAAAAAACCACATAAAATATACTGGATTTCTCACTACATACCCATAGGACCAAAAATTGTGAAGCTGGAATTTGTGGAACAGGTACTGTATCACTAAAGACCAAATGACACAACACCATCCTGAATGAGTATTCTTTAAATGTTGATTCATAATCACTGTTAACTGCCTTTGGTTATTGTTTATTAAACAGAAAAAAATCTTTTATATCTTTTATTTTGCTTTATACAAGTAGTATGCAAATAAGATTGAATATCAAGTAATATTATTTTATCTTTTTCCATGGACAACTTTATGTGTGATGCCAAAAATTAGGAGAGAACTCTAATATTAATTTCTATTTACAACAATATTTATTAGTAGTATATGGAATTCTTTGTGTTCTGCAGGTGGCATGACTTGTTCTCTGATGTATTCTGGAATCCTTTATAAAGTTACTGAGTATTCGGTTGTTGCCACACTGTTGGGAGGTCATAAGAAGTGCTCAATGGACATTAAATTGCTGCTTTGCGTGAATGTAATACCTTGTTGAGATATCTGCTGCTACAGTAGGAAGGGTCATATGAAATCTAAAAGTGTCATGAAGTCTAATTCCAGTAAATGGGAGTTATAAAGAAAGCCAAAATAATATTGAATGTGTAAAATGTGGATGAAATCAGAAAAAGGTCTGTGATGAGAACTGGACCAAATTTTAAAGAATTGTAAACTGGATTAACATTCTGCCATTCAAGATTATGACTACATCAGAAGTTATTTTTTGTATAAAATCAGGTATTGAATCCAGTGCAGTGGTCTCAGTTACCTTAGTGTGAAATTCAACTTTTCACTTACGTGTTTAGGATACTAACAGCATAACTAAAGATAAAATTGTGTACCAGAGGTGGAAGCAGGACCAGGTGATGCAGGAGGAATGCAGAGACAGGATTGGAGCCATGTAGTGACAGGCATAGAAAAGTCAAAGCCCACTGGGAGCCTGGAGATGTTAAGGGCAACAAAAAGGTTTCTACTGGCATATCAACAGGAAAGGAAGACTAGGGAAAATGTGGGTCTGCTGCTGAAAGTAGCATGGGATCTGGTGACAAAGGACGTGGAGAAGGTAGTGATGCGGAATGCCTTCTTTGTCTTGGTCTTTACTGGTGAGACTGACCTTCAGGAAACCCAAGTCCTTTAGACCAGTGGGAAAGTCCAGAGCAAGGAACTCATACCGTTAGTGTAAGGGGATCAGGTTAGGAGACTTTTAAATGAGGGGGTTGGCCAAAGTCATTACAAGTCAGTCAGGAGACATTCCTGAGGACTGGAAGAAAGCAAATGTCCCTTGTATCTTTTAGAAGGGCAAGAAGGAAGATGGAGGGAACTACAGCCCAGTCAGCATTACCTCAATCCCTCAGAAGATTATAGAGCAACTTTTCCAGAAACCACTTCCTATATGTGGAGAACAAGAGGGGTGACGAGGAGCAGTCAGCATGGATTTCTGAAGGGGAAGTCATGCTTAACCAACCTGACTGCCTTCTATGATGAGGTGGCTAGCTCAGTGGATGAAGGGCAAGCATTTGTGGTTTTTATCTTTGCAAGGCTTTTGACACTGTCTCCCGTATCATCCTTACAGACAAACTTATGATGTATGGATTAGTTAAGAGGACAGTGAGGTGTATTGAAAACTGGCTCAAATGACTGTGATCAGTGTCACAAAGTCGAGCTGGAGGCCGCTTGCTGGATGTTAGTATCAGTCAGTATCCTTGTATATGTATGTGAAATAAGTTAGAAAATGACCAAGTAAATCCAAATTCACTATTTTAAAGTAATCATATTAACTGGGAAAATAAGTAGTATTTTTATTAGGGAAGAAAAACCTCAGCATGAAAAATGGAAGCAATCATTATTTTTTTTTTTATCTTGGAGAGGCCCTTAGGAAGAGGTAGAACACATTAAAATAGATTTGCCCAGACCCAAATTATAAATGTCACTTCAAAGAACTTGTTCTGGAATATTTTTTTAGTGAGTGATATGGAAAAAAATTGTGATTGCTGAAACCCTCAAAGTACATAACTGGGGAAAAAATATTTACCAACTGTTCTATATGTTTAAGAATGTGTCTTGTCAATGGCTGCCTGAAAGAATAATTGTGCTACACGGTCATTGAGATGTTGTTTGCTGTATTGCATGGAAATGAGCATGACATCTTTCGTAAATAAAGAAATATTTCAACATATTTGACAAATCCTATTTAAATATAACAGTTACATAGAGAGGCTGGTACTTTTCATTTGACAATTTGGAGGCCACTTTATGATAATTCAGGAAGAAAAAGATTTGTGCATAGATTACAGTAGCTCAAGTATGAAGGAGAAAACTGCTGATTTCTTTCAAGTATCCCTCTAATTTAGATGTTGACCACTTCTTTTCTGAGAGAGGAGGCTTACAGTGGTAATTTAATTTTGTTTTTGATCCACAGTTCTGATTTAGCAGTATAACCTAGAGTTTGGGGGAAAAGAAAATTCAGTTACCTGCTGGCTCTG
The DNA here is from genome assembly GCF_000690535.1 of Cariama cristata. NCBI lineage: Eukaryota > Metazoa > Chordata > Aves > Cariamiformes > Cariamidae > Cariama > Cariama cristata. The sequence goes on along the minus strand of NW_009637163.1, from coordinate 11,306 downwards.
GTTTAGTTGCGGGAATGGAGAAGTTAGGCTGTCTTCAGTTTTGTTTCAAGTTTCAGTGACTTGAAAGAACTCTTTACAAGAATGTTGTCATTTTTCTGGGTTCTACATCACTTCCTCCACAACCTTGATGTGTCCCACTCTACCTCTACCCTGCTTCTTTGCCAGCTTTCATCTCGTTTTGCATCTCTTATCTCACTGCTCACTACTGATCAGCAATCCTTTATGCAAAATTCCCAAGGACTGTAAATGAAAGTATGACAACATGCAGATTTGAAAGGAGAAATCCAGCCGATTTAAGGGAGTTGTTCATTCTCTTGCTTTTCCAAGTAGAATACATTTCAGAAACGATGCACTGTCTTTATAAATGTGATCTTGATGTGGTAGAGTTGCTATTGTGCTTTTTAAGTGTTTTAATTAAACACTCTGTTTTCTAAGGCTTGGGATAGCAATGGTATATCTTATAGTCATGCAGTGATGACGGCACATTTTGCTTTTATGGCATGGGCAGATATTTTATTTATGCTTTATGCGAAATTATGTAGCCAGCATAATTAGACAGTAATTTGTGACTTCCAATGTAAACATTTTAGGAGCCGTGTAGTCAGAAGCAAGTGCTAATTAGAGAGCTGTTAGCTAAACATATATAATTGGGAACAGACTGACAGGAGATTCCAAACAGCAGGCTATTTATAACTCCATGCTGTTTTTAAATTATATTTTGTTTAATAGAATTTGGACAATGCATAAAAGGAGAATTTCATTACTTGATCTGCACTTTAATTTTTTTAAATAAAATGAAACCTTGCAAATGTGAATGCCACACAGGCTAGCTGCGATAATTAAAAGGTATTATTAACTAGATGACTTTCTGGCTGTGCCATTTTCCAATTTCTTTAGGAGTGTGGGCTCCCTGAAGAGAGTTATAAATTCAAGTATTACTTAATTACGCTTTTAACAATAAAGGGCACTTTAATCAGCAACCTCTCAAAAGCCCTTCTCTTGTAGTCATTTATTCAAACAATGAAAAAGTCAAGAGACACTTATATTGTAAAGTCTTCTGAAACTGCAATGTACCTATTCACAGGCCCTAATTTATGTTGTAGCTGTTCCTATGGACACTTACCCTTCAGTAATAATATAAAAGTGTTATTTTAACTGATTTCAACTAACTGAGGTGTGATGTACTACAAGGATTTTTTTCCTTTTTAAAGGAAAATTCAGAAGATACCTGGGTATCATGATCATGGCTAAGGATAGGGGTGAATATGTGAATTCTGATAATTGTCCACTAAAGAATGTGTTATGTTTCAGAAGGTGGGAAAACTAAATATACCCTGGAGACAATTTTAAAGTTGAATAGGAGTTTTTATCTGGATTTTTGAGGGAGAAGTCTGTTTCTTTTTAGGATAGCTTCTTTTTGGAAGCCGGGAGAAGAATTTATTAGGGTGCTGGAAGATTGGTAGAATGCTGGTGGGTGTTGGGAAGTTCAAGCTACTTGTGCAGGCTCAGCTCAGGCCCCAGCAGGGGCTGTTGAGGATGAGGTAGCCTGTAATGGACTTTAAAAGTTGCATGGAACTCTACATGTATAGAGAAGAATCACTTGTACAGTGAAGAGTACTTTCCAAGACCCAAAGGAAGAGACCGTTCCTCTTCCAAAGGATTTATCTGTAAGACTATGTTTTTGAATGAATAGCAATCTACTGTGCTGCTGTTCCAAGGCAGTGCTCTTGCATGAGTGTACTGACTGCACTTAAGCAAACAAATAACTGTTAGGGCTGACACTCTATGCCATATGAGATTTTTCATGCTTGTTTTGAAAATACACATATACACTGAAGAACACTGTCATTACTTAATTCTCCTCTGGTTGGTAAGTTTAAGCAACTTACCGTATGATAAAAAGGGCTATAACAAATATACTAGTCTCTATTCAGCTGTGGGTTTCAGTATCCACCTTCTGTTATTTATGTTTTGTTTTGTTTTATTCTTCTCCATGTACTGTTTAACCCCTGAATATACTGTGTCTCATTTTATTTTGTTCTAGAATAAATAGCTGAACCAAGTGGAGAGAAGAACTGCCCACACAGACCTCTGACTAAAAAATGTAACTAAAGGAGAGAAGTCGTCCTTTCTTGTAAGTGTGACTCTATGTATTTAAATTAATCTCCTTGATATTTCTGCTCAAACCTAGTCTGTATTTTTGCTTGCTAAATGTGTGTGAATCCAGCTTAACTGCATACAACTAATAAATTGTTTGGATTTACACCACTATTACTGAGAGAATGTTTTGGAACTGAAATCTCTAAGTATCTTTGTGGTCCCGAACTGATTGAAATGTTAATTAACATTTATGCTACTGTAAGATCTAAATGTTCATTTTCAGTGTCCTCACCATATATCTGTGAGTATGGATTTGCCTTTAGAACATGAACTTTCTCATTTGAGGTTTTATAAACAGTGATTTTGGTTCTGAAGCAAAAAATACCACTTTTTCCAATACCATCTACAGAGATTGTAATCTAAACTTTGGTCACTTGTTACCTTTTATTATATTCACCTCTTAAAGTGAAGAAGAGCAGGCATGATATGTTTATAACTGGTCATCTTTAAACAGAAATTGAATACTAGGGACTTAATTGAATACTAGGGACTTAAAAAAAGGCTGCTTATTTTTTTTTTTTGTATTTTTTGTTTTTTTCCTTCTCATTAAAGAGACTCAGGATGTCTAAATGAATCTCTCAGTAATCCCTTTATAATCCCTGGGAGTTTATGAAAGCTGAGAATTAAGTATTATTGAACATGCACTGTTACAAGAGCAATAAGTCATAAAGAAATTTTTTTATCAATATACTTCAGCTATGGGGCAATTTGCATTAATCAAAATGCCTCAGTATCAACAAAAAAAGCAACAAAAAACTTTAGTATTACTCCTATGCAGTGAAGGATTATATATGGTGTAGCTTATCTTTGAGAACATTATAGATGGCTACAAGTGCTTTTATTAGGTTTAAAAGAGTTTCTATATCCTGGCATATACAGAAGTAAAACCCAAGTATTATTGAGAGAATATTCCAGATGTATTTTAGGGTATACTTTAAACAAAATATTGTCTTAATGGATTGATACAATGCCTGCTTTTGAAAACTTGTATTTTTACATTCTTTGGTTTATTGCAACTTCTGTTTTGCACTGCACTTAATGTCTGTTTTCACATGCTTCATTTTCAGTCAGCTGCTTTGATGTCTATCAGATTAGTCAATCCATGTTTAAAACACAGAATCATAGAATGGTTTGGTTGGAAGGGACCTAGATCCCCTAGTTCCACCCCCCCTGCCATGTACAGGGACACCTTCAACTAGACCAGGTTGCTCAAAGCCCCATCCAACCTGGCCTTGAACACTTCCAGGGATGGGGCATCCACAGCTTCTCTGGGCAACCTGTACCACTGCCTCACTACCCTCACTGTGAAGAATTTCTTCCTTATATCTAACCTGAATTGACTCTCTTCCAGTTTAAAGCCATTGCCCCCTTGTCCTGTCACTCCATGCCCTTGTAAAAAGTCCCTCCCCAGCTTTCTTGTAGGCCCCTTTTAGCTACTGGAAGGCTGCTATAAGATCTCCTTGATGCTTTCTCTTCTCCAGGCTGAAAAACTCCAACTCTCTCAACCTGTCTTCATAGGAGAGGTGCTCCAGCCCTTGCATCATCTTCATTGCCTTCCTCTGGATTTACTCCAACAGATCCTTGTCCTTCTTGTGTTGGGGGCCCCAGAGCTGAAGGCAGTACTGCAGGGGTGGTCTCAGGAGAGCAGAGGGGCAGAATCCCCTCCCTCAACCTGCTGGTGACACTGCTTTTGATGCATATGGTTGGCTTTCTGGGCTGCAAGTGCACATTGCTGGGTCATGTTGAGCTTCTCATCAACCAGCACCCCCAAGTCCTTCTCCTCAGGGCTACTCTTGATCCATTCTCTGTCCAGCCTGTATTTGTGTTTGAGATTGCCCTGACCCATGTGCAGGGCCTTGCACTTGGCCTTGTTGAGCTTCATGAGGTTTGTACAGGCCCACCTCTCAAGACTGTCAAGGTCCCTCTGGATGGCATCCCTGACCGCCAGCATGTCGACCACACCACACAGCTTGGTGTTGTTGGCAAACTTGCTGAGAGTGCACTCAATCCCACTGTCTTTGTCGCTGACAAAGCTGTCAAACAGTGCTGGTCCCAGTACTGACCCCTGAGGAATGCTGCTCATCACTGGTCTCCACTTGGACATTGCGCCATTGCCCGCAACTCTTTGACTGTGACCATCCAGTTCCTTATCCACTAGTGATCCATCTGTCAAACCCATGTCTCTCCAATTTAGACAAGGATTTTGTGCGGGACAGTGTCAAATGCTCTGCACGAGTCCAGGTAGATGACGTCAGTTGCTCTTCCCTTATCCACCAGTGCTGTAACCCCATCGCAGAAGGCCACCGAATTTGTCAGGCATGATTTGCCCTTAGTGAAGCCATGTTGGCTGTCACCAATCACCTCCTTATTTTCCATGTGCCTTAGCATCGTTTCTAGCAGGATCTGCTCCATGATCTTGCTGGGCACAGAGGTGAGACTGGCTGGCCTGTAGTTCCCTGGGTCTTCATTTTTTCCCCCTTTTAAAAATGGGGGTTATGTTTGCCCTTTCCCAGTCAGCGGGAACTTCACTGGACTGCCACGATTCCTCAAATAGGATGGACAGTGGCTTAGCCACTTCATTTGCCAGTTCTCTCGGGTCCCGCAGGTGCATCTCGTAAGAAATCAAAATCTTGAAAGAAATTAAATGAGATGGAGGGGCAAGAATATTATCTTCAGTTTGCACACTTTTCACTTCAATGAATAAATATACTCTGCAAACATGGGAAATAAAAGTAATATGAGATTAAGACTTAATGATGAAACAGGGCAGGTTCTGTTGCAATTAAAATAGCTTTCTATTTGAATTAGTTTCTTTCAAAATTCAAATAAATAATGGTAAAATATTTTTTCTTACATTCATCGTAATTGTTGCGTACATTGTGTATCTAATACAGCTGTGTTAGTGTGCACAGGAAGAAAAGAACCATCCTGGTGTAGAAGCCAAAGGCAGAAACAGCAGATTTAAATGAAAGTGCTCTCAGATTTCTCACACTGTTGCTGTGAAGTGATCACACGTCAAGAAGATTGTGCAAGTACAATGTGAAGAGCATGACACAGTTCTTGTGGCAATGTCACCTCTGCTAGGAGCTGCCAAGACTATGTATATGTTACCTGGAATTGTAGTCAAACAGCAGCATTCCCTTCATTTTAGCTTTTCTGATGAAAGAGAGCTAGTTCCTAAAAAATCTAAACCCCAGAGAGTTTTGTTTACATTTAAGTGTGGTTTGACTAAACTTGAAGGCTGAAGCTATCAAATAATTTTTATATTTTAAGCATTCTAAAACTAAAAATAAAATTCTGTCACATACTCAGAGAACATGTGTACAAAGAGATGACAAGCCTTACTCAGTTGCTGCTAAAGCTAATGGGAAGTTAGTCAAACTATAGGATGACATGAGAGACCTCAAAAAACACAGTAGCATTTCAGAAGGAGGAAATTTTTTAAAGCCCCTGTGTGTTAAGTTGTCTGCCTCTCAAACTGCAGATAACATAAAAATAATTCATTAAGAACATGTAATTTGAATGGTATACTGAGAGATGTCATGCAAGAATGGCTTGGTAGTTCTAGGTCCTACATCACTGGACAGCACTGTGCAGTCTTACCACTGTATAGTATAAAAACCTGTAGATGATGTACAAAGAGATTCTCTTAAATCAGAAAGATTCTTTTAATTCATGATTACTGAAAAAGAAAATTAATGGTAAACTAATGGAGCTGCTTATATCAAACTGCATACTGATGGTCCTTTTCAATCTATGGTGCATAAATTGGAAATGGGAGAAGGCTGCAATTTCACAAAATTTTATTTTAAAAATTTTTGTTGCGTTCATTAGGTCGCTTTCTGTCCTTTGGATATCTTAGTCCTGGATAGCTTTCCTCATGGAAATGACATACACTTTTGAAAGTAATGTTTGAATACAAGACGTTCAATATTGAAAAGTGGCTTCTAATTAAAAATTTAGAAAAAGAAAATTAGAGGGAAAGTCAACAATCTTTCTTGGCTGTTTTGACTGTTTATTTTTTTCCTTGGTGCTCTCAGTTCTCTCATTAAAGGCCCATGGATTATTTGAGCTTTGCTTATTTCTATTACTTATCCAAATGTTTAGTGATTAATTTTAAACTGCGCTGGGTTTTTTAATGATTAAAAACCACCTTGGACATGAATAGTTTCTAATTTGCTGTTTCTGGTAAAGGAAGTTTAAATATGCTAACAAGAAACACTATGGCTAAATCGTCAACAGAATTGTTTGTAAAGGGCAATTTCCATTTCTTAGACTATGTTAGTGTTCTTACATTTATGTGCTACATTAAAAAAGTAAACCTTATTAACTTTTTCACAAGTAATTAATTATGAAAGCAACGGGAGTAATAAGACTTACTTTCCCATTTATGGTTGGACTCTTTTCTCTAAAAAGGCAAATCAGCAAATGCTAATTAAAGTTTTTCCTACGGTTGGGATGTTCATAACGCTTTCTCTGGTGTATAATAGGAGTTGGGTTCCTATTGCAGCTTTTAATAAAACTTCTAAGAATGTAACTACTGTGATACGTTCAGAGATGTCAGAAGCACAGGTGAACAGATGTGCATACATGAAGAAATGCATGTGCCCTTAGAATATGCTGATTTGCGTAGGTTACTTAGGCTAAAGACAAACTGAGAGACACAAGGCAACAAGCAATGATCTCACTGAGCAGTTGTCTGCCGTATGAAATACTGAAGTTCATATTCTAAAGGAGGCAAACCACAAGTTTTAAACTAGGCTTCTCCCACAAGTTCCTAAAAGAGGGCTGTTCTGGGGTCAATGTGCATATCTACCAATCTGAGAAACTTTCCACAGAACTTCCTACAAAAGCTTCATTTTCAGTAAGTTGAGTTTGTGATGAAAAAAATCTTTTCCAGAGTGTTTAAAAGTGGATCGAAATGGATCCATTTGGACTAGGCAGGCACTTTTGACCATCTGAATAATGACTGGGTTATTTAAAAAAGATAGAAAAAGCACAAATCCAGTTCTTCATCTGAATAAGCATAGGATAAAGGAAAGGGCTGTAATTACAAAGGGCAGCTTTGCCATGAGTCAGGAGTCAGTTGGTAACACCTGTTCTCTATTCAGATACTTATTTTGTTTTTTGAATCACCTGGCTTCATTCTCGATTTTTGATACATGGTTTGTCTTCAACTCTCCGTTAACATTTCCCTCTTCACACACTAAACACAATTGGGATTCTACCTGAGATGGCCTATTAAGCATTTTAATTAGTCATGACATCATTAATAAGTCTGAATAAGCCAATTATGATGCATCTGTGAACAGTAATTAGTTCTAGAAATGCAAATATTAGAAACAAAATATATTAAACATTTTACGGATTCATTCCTTTCTACGGGGAGCAAGGGAAAGAAGCACTTAGTTTTACTGTTTGGAATTTGGTTTGCTCTGGATTTCTTCTTCCCTAACAGACTCTGATATGAATTCCATGGCTAAGTGTTGAGAAAAATCAAGGAACTTAAATCTAAAGATTCTTCATCTCTTTTAAAGATAAATTCTCTAAATGAAATTTGTAATAACTAATATTAATTAGGATGTAAAGCAAACAGGAGTCTGTATTGTGTTAGTTGATCAAGACTGTATATTCTTTTTCTTTTCTATGTACTTTTATTGGAAAAGTTTATAGCTTATAACTTGTTTTAAGTTGCTGCCTGCTTATTATTTTGATCCAGCTGGACTCAGGAGAATTTCTCTCAAGTATCTTTATTGCTTGCTTATTATTGTATTTCTACATGCTACATGCTAGTAAGAGCACATTGAAGTGACCGATTGGTACTGAAGTAGTAGCTGATGACAGCTGTTACAAAATTCAGATCACTTTTTCTTATTCTGAAAGCTTTTTTAAAATAGAGCATATTTATTTTCAGCTAATAGAAATTACTCAATTATTGTCAGTCCTCTTTTGTAGATATCTACAAGATAGCTTTTTTTGAGTGTGATTTTTCACATATGGTTGTGATAGTTTTTAACAAGATCTGATTCCTGCAAGAGAAGCACTTGGTTGGGCTGAGTGACTGCGCAAAGATGCAGCGTTATGTCAATGAGAAGTGTTCATGAGTTCTGTTGAAACTGGGTGAAGATTTACTGTTAGGAAAAGCAAAACCAGAAATAGTCCACTCCTGTATTCCCCTCAAAGAATAAGTTTCTTTTAGGGCTACACCTTTTCATTCAAACTTCTCAAAATAAAAATAAAATATTTGGTTGCTTATTTGAAAATGGTATTTTAAATAGAAATTGAGCTAAATTCAGTTACAGATAATAGGCTGCTCAAATATGAAAAGTAAGGGGACCTGAATGAAAGCTTTTCACCTTACTGAAAACAGAATTTTTTCTCAGGTCAGTTAGCTTGAAATGAATTTTTCATAGTCCTTGTTTCATTTTTTACTTTAAGCTGAAAAATAAATGATTTGTACAATTCTTGCACCCGTTTCTGCTAAAATCCATGTCTCAGTAAGGTGTGGAAAGCTGTGTAGTCTTTAAATATGATTTTAACCCTCCCACTCCCCACTCTGTTTTGTTTTTAATGTATTCACTTAAATATCCATGAACCTAAACCTAATGCGAGCTTTAGCATTTGGAATGAGAGACTTGGTACTTAATATATTAACAGAACTTGCTGTTAAAACTTCTGCTTGCATTTTTTTAACAATGGTTGTGAGATTTCACCTTAAAACTTAAACTGAAGAAAAAGCATAGCTCCCAAAAGGACTACCTGTCCCTATCGAACTTTTTTCCAGCTGTTGGGAAAAGTTAAGTGTTTGCGGGTGCTTTGATTTATATTTTGGCAAATATTGCAAACAAGCATGTGTAAATATACGGTCTGGTAAACAGGAATTTGCTTCAACACATTTCTAACCCCTGTGTGCTCTTTCATCAAATTTCATTCAGGAATCGTTTTTAGTGAAGAAAGTATCCTCTCTATTTGCAATGGGATTAATGTGCCTTAAGATTTCCCAGATTTGGCTTTAGAATCATCAGAAGTAAGCAAAAAAAATCTAGGATAAATATAATTTTGTTTTCCTCAAACACCAAGCAATCAAAGGATCAGCTAAGGAGTTTCTTGAGTTATTAAGGGATCTGTGTTTACAGTTAAGGGGTCTGTGTGTGTAGTTTGATGCCAGAAGTGCTTGATACTGATAGGCCTTAAATTAGTTCAATACTTTATAGTTCATGAAAGTAACAGAAGATCATAGTCTGGAGAGACAGGTATATTTTCTTTTGGGAGGTTGATGAAATTCATTCCGGTATATGGTAGGTAAACATTTAGAGAGGCAGAAGTCACAGACTCACCGTAGCTCTTAGAGTACAAAATACCAGTAGGTGCCCCTGAAAAACTGCACAGTAAAATTTCTCACTGTGGAAATCTCCAAATCGTTGAATAGCCTGGTATTCAAGAGCTAGGTTTTTATACTTTTACTATTATTAATACTTTCCTATTGCTATTGAGATTTGACTGTCTATGCTAAGTAATGATTCAGGGGGAGAATCTCATGTGAGATTTCTGCCAGATTACTGAAGCTGGAAATGGAAAGGGGCGGGGGGCAGTGATTACTGAAATCAAATCTAGAGAGTTGAATAAAAAAGGCAATTATGTAAATAAGATGATATCCAATATAATTTTTACATGGAGGACCTAACTGTGTTCATTTGATGTTTTTAAAGCAATGTAAAAGTTGTTCAGAAGTTTCTGAAAAAATGTATTATAGATGAGATACTGTTCGGTCAGGGATGCAAGGAAATGTTGTTAGAGCCTTACACTATTTTATTCTGTCTGGTGTAAAACATGTTGTAGGGACATTGCAAAACAACTGTATTTCCCAACAATTGTAGTAATTCAGTTTAGAAGATGAGTATTATGTGGTATTTTGCAAGGAAAATTGCTTTGAAAGTTTTTTTTTTTAAAAAAAGGAAAAAAACCCAGGATCAGATATGAAAATGGGCAATGGAAGGCACTTAAAATCACCTTTTCCTTTTTTTTTTTGACTCATCTGCACCTCATAGTCTTTTTGATGTGTGGGAGAGAAGAAACCAAACTAAAAGATAACATTAATTGTAATACTATTAAATTAATCTAATTTAACATCATTAAAATATTTTGATGGACCAGAATGGAAATTTCATAGAGAAGGTAAAGATTTTAGGTTTTTAAAATGTTTTTTAATCCTCAAAATATTAATTGAACAGGAAAACAATTTCCACTAACTTCAATAACCAAGTGATTAATTTTTTAAGAATCATGTCTCTCTTCTTCCCCAGTCTAGAAACGTTTATATGCATAACTATTTATCTTTATTAGAAAATAAATACAGGTTTGGATTTTGTTCAGTTTTTAGTGGAAGCTATTTGTAAAGGTGGCGATATAACTCTAATGTAACCTACTGTAAACTGTAGTTTGTTTTTGATTCAAGCGAGTAGATCTGTGGTATAATTGCTTTCATAATTAACTGATGATTTTATTTCAATTAGACAGCAGAGTAACTCATGGCATTTTGCTGTCTCTCGTGGCCTCTCTTTTACAGCTTCAGCTGAATTTGCTCCTGGAATTTATCTTGCTAAATGTTTGCAAGTTTGGCATTAAATAGTGCCTTAGAAATTTTTTGGAGTAATCTGCTGTGCCTTTCATATAACAGGCCTAGGTAATCACAATGTTTATACAAAAGGGCACAGCCTGCCCGTACTTAAAAAATCTTGACATTAAGCTGTGCCTTCTTGAAAATGAAGCATGCTTTGGATTCTTTTACCACCTGCTGATGTGAGGATTTATTTGAATAACTAAGCTGTCCAGATTTTTAGTGGGATTTTTGGTGTTCTGAATTTTGCAATATGCATGAAGAGTAATTTACTAAATCCACAAAAATCTTTTAGATGCCTTCACATAACTCAAGCTTTATTTAGAGTTTTTTTTTAAGATTCTCTTGAATCTTAATAGACTTGCAGTCTAATATACAATGCTGAATATTCTGTGAAACTGAATTTTACACTTTTACTTTAAATGAATGGTGAAGTTGCTTTAAGGTACACTCAGAATGAGAGAATCACATTGATTGTGTGATTGCCTTGTGCAGTGATCTCGAAACCTTTTGATTGTGCACCCCATCA
>NW_009637162.1:12114-19410 GCF_000690535.1 Cariama cristata | reverse complement strand
TCTATGATTACAGACCAAAATAAAACACCTTTTTGTGGAGGAAAGAGATTTCTTTTTGTTAGTTTTATATGCCACTGAGTTTGCAGGTGGGAGGAAGAAGGTTTCCAGAGTTGGACTATTTAAGTTTTTATTAGGCACATACCTTCTTTTGCATTAAAATGCATCCATAAAAATAAATACTGAAGTCATTCCTTTGGGAAATTAACCTACGCTATAAATGCATCACTTTGTGCTGAAGATTCCTGTGGGTGTGATCGTAATTTCCTTTTTTGCCCTGTGTAATCCTTCACACCAATGTCAGGTGAGAAGTATAAAAAGTTAGTCAGCACACTTACATGACTTACAAAGAGTACCTGTGGGTCGCAAGAACTTCTCGGAAGACACAGACTATCGAATCGCCTCATCCATGAATCTCTCCCTAATTACCCACATAGATTACACTTAGCAAGGGAAGTTCCTATCCTATTGCTTAGCAACAGAAAAGACCTTCTCATTAGATTATCATGTCATTATCCCTCCAGCCCAGCCAACTCACACTCATGTATCACTGAATATATAAACAATTACATCTAAAAAAAAATGGCCAAAACCAAGATGTGAGACATTGCAACAATTAGAGCTAAGTCTTCATGTGGAGAGTTCTCTTTCCACAATCTCAAAGGCAGATTTGGTAAAAATGGGGAAAGAACATCTTTCAAAATGAAGATCAAGAAAGTGAGCCATGGCATCCATGGCTGGGCAGGATAAGAAGGAAAATGCATAAGTTATAGAAGCTGAAATCTAAGTTAAATCATTCAACTTTTAATACAGTGAATGATGCAATTTTTAGAGGTTTCCTGTAGTTAGGCTGTAGGAAATGTAACGTCTTTTTGCTAAAACTTTCATTCAATTGTGAATAGCATTAAAATAAAAGCAGTCTCTGAAGATGCTTTCTTACCTTTTATACAGAAACTGACATCTGCAAATTAGTCACTCAGATTTTGTGAGTGAAGACACAAAGGAAAGCATTAACACAATCTGACAAGTAAATATACAAAATAGGCAGCAAAGTGCAGATGAAATTCTAGTTATAGATCCTATTTTGCATGACTCCCTCTCAATCTTCTAACGTTTGTTATTTTAAGGGAGAAACTGAGTAGAGCCAGGATTGATCAAGCCAACAGAGGATCCTTACTCCTGTTTTTGCACAAAACAAAACATGAAAGTAGGTAGAGAAAGCAGGAAAAGAAAAGGAAAACATTTGTTTTTAAAATACATACACCTTGTGGCTACCCAGCGGCCTTACGGAAACAGTACTATTCTGGTATTGCACACCCTCTGCTAACGGCACTGCAAGCTAGCTTGGCCTGAACTTGCGCTGATGGAAGTTCTCCGGTTCCACTGATCGCTGAAGAACCTTAGAAATATTACTCCTTCCTGTAATACCCATTATGTCACCAGTAGAGACAAATAACACCATTTGGGAACTTTTTTTTTTGCTTCAAACAGATGCAAAAGACATTGACATTTCCTGTTGGTATTTCTCGCTAAGAACTAATCTTGAGCCTGGCAACAGGACCTTGATATGTAGGGTCTTAATGATAAACTTGCTGAAAGTGACAGATGTTAACCTTATTAAATCAACCCGTTCACATAGTTACAGTTCTGCTCACTGCAGCTTCATTATTAGTCTGTCTAGTTTGAGTTTAGACACAGTATCAACTTTCACTGAAAACTTAGCCTGACATTTCGTAAATTGAGGAAGCAACTGATAGACTGAGCAATGAAGTTACAGTATGTAGTTGACATTATTGTATGTTCGCAAAACGGAAAAGATGCAATAAATTGGAAATAATATATACTTTGATAATGTTGTATTATCCCATTGCTTCAGTGCAAATATGTAAGCTAGTTTTATAGCTCATCATCATTTCTAAGGTACATTTTTAAATTTATTTTTTCCTTGAAGAACATAACAAAGGATCAACACCACTCTGTGTCTTACACAGTGTGGTGTTTAGTATTCACACCTGCTAATAGGTTGAATATCTATTTTCTTTTGCAAATATTCGTTTACTTAGTTTCACTCAGTTTTGAAAACTTTACTCAAACTTCATCAGTGTCCCAAGACCTGAAAAATACAACAGAACCAACCAAGCAGGCAGAGGTTACATCAAATTGTAGTCTGCTAATTACTAATGTCACAACTAGCTATAAAATTTACAGAGGAAACTGTAAATGATTGTGTTCTGGACAGCACAATCTATCTGATTAATCTAAAAGAAGTAATTTTCTCTAACAACAATTTCCACAGATGCAAGACAAGAATTTTTTTCTGTGTGTTCAGTACTGCCACGTATGTGGAGGACCATCTCATGTGTCGAGTAGCGAGATAAGACATCTCATGAGTAAGCTACAAGATGCTGAGTAGTGCCATAGATGCTGAGAAAGTCAGAAGCTTGGATTCGTCTTGAAAAAAACCAGCGTGTTAGAACTAGGTTATTCACTGATACACCTTTAGCATTGCAGCTCTACAGAACAGCATGAATGACAAAGATCATCTATACAGAGGAGGAAGAAGGGATTCCACTTGATCTCTACATTCTAGAACTCTGCTTTTGAAATTAATGGTGTAGCAAAACATTATTAACAAAGTATGGCTAGTAGAATACAGTATTAATTACAGATGAAATAAGTTATTTGAGTTTCTCATTTGCCTGTCATCACCATTAACACTGAGATAATGTTAAACCAGAATATCAAAATGAGGTAAGAGGGTGTCATAAGAATGTGAATACTCTTGAAAAGCAATAGACTGGAAAATGACAAAGTGTATCAACATTTCACTTGGGACAGAGTGAACCAAGGTTGCCTGGAAACCAGAAAGGCTAACGGATGAGAGCCACAGGAGAAGTATAAAAGTGAAAATACAGTAATTGTAATCTGCTCATATGTTGCACCAGTCACGTTAATTAAACACTATCTAGGTTACTTTCAAGCATACTAACATTTTTAGGAGTTCCAGTTTTGAAAACACACTGATACCAAGTAAGATGCCATATATTCATTTTTTTAATGATATAGGCCAAGGAAAATAATGCCCATCCCAAGCAGATCCAAAACAAGGTCGTTAGTTCTGATGCAAGACAGGATTTACAGACTACTTGATGAATGGACAGAAACCTCATGCTAGAAGCCTTTTCACAAAATTATTTACTGCATCCTGAAAATTCTTTTTGAAAATATATGATTGTGTTCCTTTGATTAATAAGCATGAACTTTTAACATATGTTATCCATGATGGGTTTGTTGCAGTGGACATCTTACTGCCTCCACAATTCTAACACAATTAAAAATACTATGTGGTTAAGGGGACAAAAAAGGGAAAGAAACCTTTTGTATAGTTCTGCAGCGAGCGTACGTAGACTTTTTCATACTTCTCTCCAGAAAAAAAAAAGTACGTAAATATCAGCCTGGTGAAAATCAGAAAAGAAACGTAAGACTGAAGATTTCCAATGCTTCTTTAATTAATTCCATGACTTGAAACCTACAGGTGAAAATAATTTAGTAGTCCAACTGAAGCTACTATGAGCACATTTTAGCACTTGGTTTCACATAACTTCCAAAAGGAGAAACCACTCCTAAAAGCTACACAGATTTATGTTAAACATCAACCTTAACTTTTTTAAGCCACTCAAAACTCTGCTCCTGCAGTAACATCCTATGCTGTAATAAGTTCTATACAGGCGTTATGTTCTCTAACAGACCCTGCGCTGAAGTTTTGAACCTAGGGAAAAGTAACACTGTGACCCCTATGAACTGAATAAACAGCTAAACATACAGGTGCTGCTTGTGTTTTCCTTCCTGTTTCATTTCCCAATGTCTTCTACACCAGCAATCACCATCCAACACTTAGTTTTAGTTCAGACTTCACTGCTTAGAGGCATATGTCAAGTTCAGCCTGTGTCAATGCGCGATATGTAGCTCACAGGTGATTTCTAACTTCCTCAGTCTTGCATCCTCCAGTTCCATTGGAGAAAAAGAGGTTTACTCCAGACTTACTGGCAGGAATATTACTCGTGGATATTTTTTCAGATTATGAGCCTTAAAGAACGAAGTTGAATACATTTTAAAAATCTGGTTTTCCGCATTTTCTTGTTCTACTAATATAATTTAAAAATACATGGACGTACTGACAAATACAAAATTAACAGCAACACTTCTGCATTCATTACAACAGTACTGCTGGTATTTTAATTAAAGGATAAAGAATTTATCATCATGATGTCGTTTGTCTTTATTAGAAAATCATACATCAATTCACTGGTAACTAGTGTTGTTGAATCACTGCCACTTGCTGTCAAGTGCTGCCAAACTGGTGTTCCCCTTCCGCCCACTTACTTTTCTTTTAATGAAAATATTTTTTATGTCTTAGTAAATGGAAAAATACTGATTTCAGTGAGGGATGAGCATATTAAAGAATAAAGACAAAGAAAATAATACCAGTTTTGATGAGTGCACATTTTAGCAATATACAAAAATAAACAACAAATTATCTGTATCTGAGATAAAAATAAAACTAAACAACAATAAAACTAAAAATGAACAATGTGTACCATCCTCTAGGTGTGTATACTGTCCTTCTGTCCTAACAGAAGAAAGTCAGAAATGAACAAATTCAGAAGGGTTGCCTCCATTCTTCTGAGTGATTTTCTCCCGTTACAGTAAATAGTTCACGGAGAGATTTTAATCAAATTTTATTTTTCCGAAGATATTTTGATTTTTTTTAAGCAATTCTAAAATTCTGTTTCTAGAAATAATGAACAGTGAAAATGTTTTAATACCTATAAGTTTTTCTTTGTTTTCTTTTTGTTACTGTTTCAGTTTTCTAAGCTGTCTTACCTAACAAACAACTTTTGCAGCCAAGAGTTTCATAGGCAATGTTAAGTGCACAGACGCATGAACAACTCAAACAAAGTCACTGACCTCCAACTGATGTCGGAGAGAGACGGTACAGCTTAAGGTTCTGCAGGAAATTTGGCTGTATGATTACACTCTGACTTAAGGAAAATAAAACAAAAAAAAAACAAAAAAAAAACCACAAAAAACCAAACAAAAACCAACAGAAAACCCCCAAACAAATAAAGCAAAACAATCCAAAGAGAACTCTCTTAGCTACCTTCTGGATAATATTAAAAAATTGATAAAAATATTTCAAGTTTCAATTACAGCAGGGAAGACGAAAATAGGCTGCCCTGAATATATTCACAAATTTAAAACACTCAATTTTTTAGATAAATAAATTTCACGAAAAATCTGTCTCTATGTTGCTCAATAGAATGGGTATCAAACTAAAAAGTTGAGTGAAAGGCCAATAATTCCTTTCAAATACTATGAGCCAAAGCTAAATACTTACTTAAGAAAATTAATTGTGTTCATAGATAAAATAGATTAGACAGAGAATTTTTATAAATCGTAAGTACACAGAGAGCTCTTTAAACCCAATGAGAAATTAAATTAATTGCCTCATTTAATAAATATTAAAATGTGGATGGGAGTTCTTACATATATTGCTAAAAGCTATTAAAACCAACAAACAAAACAGTCTGAAGCCTCTTCTTTTCAATTCAGCTTTCTAACGCTGAGATAATTAAAATGCTAAGTTCTTCTTCCTAATTTGCATGGTAGATCTCCAGCTTTTCTGTTTTCTTTACAACTTCTTTTAAAGAAACTTCCATACACAAACTCTGAAAGGATTAAATTAGTCCTAGGTAAAGTAAAAAATTCAGATTGTAATTACCCACACGCTATCAGGCAATGAGATTTACCCAACACTATTTCTGTCAGCCAGGACATCTGATTTTTAGAGTGAGCAAAATAATGAAGAAATAATAATGAGTAAAAGAACTATCGAGCAAATGTTTATCATCTTAGCACCAATCACTTCCCATGCCACAATACAAAGAAGCATAAGGTAAGAAAGGAGGCAGAAAAGATCAGAATATACTGCTTAATCATATTTAATGGACCGTATCTAACGGACTTCCCTCCTCACTCCACCTTCAGTTGGGCTGGAAAGTGCTTATGGAATCAGGCTGGTAGTAGATCACTTTGAGATCTGGCAGATCACTTTAGCTGCCACAGAGAGCAGTAACTGGTCGCTGCTCTCACTTCCTCACAGTTCAAACTGCCTCCTTCGTGGTGTAGATCAAGAGGACGCATCAGCAACGTGGCAATTTTCAAATATGTTTTATAAAAGGGGAAAAAAAAAGTAGCTTTCCTAAGCAGAGTGCTTGGGTGCCTGCACCGACTGGCAATGAAGAGTAATAGATGGACTAGATGGTGGATATTTTAGGAAAGGTGGTCCATTGGGAAGTAGCCATGAACATCAGACAAAATTTTCCTTGACATTGTGAAGGGCTTTAACTCTGCAAATACTGGCTCAGACTGCAATTTCTAACGACCAGCAGCTGTGTCGTTAACAGATGTGCCCCAGCGAAACGGAACGCGGTGGCAGACCTCGATCCGAAGAGTCATCTGCACTGTGAAACCTCCCTGCACGCTAGAGGAATTATCAAACTTTTTTATTAAAAAAAAATCAGTGCTGAAATTAGCCTTGCCATTTAAAGATCACCCAAATTGGAAAAGGGATACAACAGACTATTTCAAAGATTTTTCAAACCTGCCTGGCCTGCCCAGCAATATGAAATATGACTTAACACAAAATACGGGTGTCTTCCCTGCATTTCCATGACTGCATCAAAAGTTACAAACTTTGTTTGTCCAAATGAAGATGTGGAATGTTACCCACTCCTTACTGCAAACTGCTGTCACGGAATATACGCATCTCTTTTTGTCTTAAATTTCAAGTCAAGGATAGGCATGCACACTATGCATAGGTATAGGCTGGGGTTCAGTGTTCATGATTCTCTCAAAAACAGGCTTAAAGATCTTTCAAACAAACTACTCCAAAACTGCTTATTCTCCTGTCTAGTTTTTATTAAGTGTTAGTAATAAACCATTATACCTCCTACATTATTATAGCTCTTCTCAAGTTTATCTAACACTGTCGATGCATATTGATTTTAAATAAAATTGAAAGTTTTAAAAAAGCTTATTTACTAAGGCTTCAAATGTGCCATGCAATCCTGCAGGGTATTTCATTTTCAACAGAGAAATATTTTATTTAAATTGAAACCATGTCATTTATTCTAGAATTTGTACTAGACAGCCAAAAGAAAACGCTGTTTATCCACATCAGAAGAATATTAGGTTTTCTAAAGAAAGGTTATGGCATTCATGAATTCTTTGGAAAGA
>NW_009637162.1:254-12096 GCF_000690535.1 Cariama cristata | reverse complement strand
ACAGTAAATGGGGACTTTCTCAATTGAAATTTAAATCTGAATGGAACACCCAAGGACAAAACTGGTACACAAAGACAGGCGTGTCTCCAAATCAAGATCCTCTAGAATAAAAGCAATACCCTACGATAAACAAAATGCCCTAGAAATGAATCCTAGCATATAAGCTGCGTAAATTCCAGAAAGTTTACTTAAATGTATGAAACAGAGAGAATTCTGAATATACAGTGACGTTTCTATAAACATTTTCTTTTTCACTCTACCTCTCTAAAATGCAGGGTTTTTAAAGAGTATTTGTGTTGTAAGAAAATTAATTGCTTTTATAGTTATACGTTAATATTCTTCTAAGATTAAAAATCACTTGAGAGAGGCTGATAAGCGGCAGGCAGTCCATTCCCGTGGCACCCCCTACACATTCACACTCAGCCCTGAGATAACGGTGTTCCTCCACTGAGCCACATGGGATGTTGGCCACAAGGCACTGGAAGAGTTCTTGGACCTGAAGTTTCTAACATTGCTTCTACTACTAATTACATTACAGGCAGACTTTCTTGTGTTTTACTTGATGCATTTAATGTACAGTTGAAAAGTTATTTTCACCCTGTACTGGGATGTCTGTTAGGGCTCAGAAATTTTGCTCTGATTTTGCCACTGGCTTCCGTGTGATTTTCACTATCTCCTTTTTTCTATATATCTCTCTTTATAAAATAGGGTTGGTTATATTTTTCTGCTTTACAATAGTTCTGTGAAGACGTGTGTGCTAATGTTTACTTGTGAATGAGATGCCATAACAGTGTAGATGACAACTCACCTATAGAAAAAAACAGCAAGAAACTAATATAAAGAAGAGATGGGATGGAGACAACCATAATATATTTCAGGTGGTGCACTGAAGTTAAAACATGCATATAAAAACATGACAAAGTAAGGTTTGGGAGGTTTTCTGCACTGTTGCACACAGCTTATATATGTGGTCATGAAACATCTTGAGAACACCTTCATCAAACAGAAACCTAATTATGGAAACGCATACACAAAATCATTGAAAACAAAGAGGATTTCAGAAAATTGCTTGAAATGGAACATAGGCGTTTGGTATTAGTCCTTCAATTTCTGAGCTGCTGTAACTTCCAGTGGGGTCGAAGTAATCTAGTAAGCCCGTGGTGTTTAGCATTATATTATATCCTACACTTCTATGTTTCAGAGCTCCTACAGACAATTTGAAAATGCTGAGAATGCAATTCTTTTTCCTCTTACTCCTGTTGTCCTCCAAGAAATATTTCTTGATCACCTTCTGAAACACAACAGTGCAGCCACAACTAGAGAAACGCTTGCTGGGGCTGAATGTCCTTAGCGCAAATTAAGATCTCTTCATCAGCTATCATTCAGAATTAAATCATATTTGAAATCAAGTAGTAAGTCTTGATTCTGGTCAAATCAGTAAGGACAACCCAATTCAGGATTTGCTCTAATCCTTAGCAGGATGTGCTTCCACTGAGGATTTGAGGCTCTGCAGGAACTCTTCCCTTGGCCTTTCCTGCTGTTTTCCTGTACGATATTCTATTTCAGCCTTAAAATCTTAAGATTTTAGTAGTTGTTACACAGCATAAGGGGTGCTACTGCTCCAGAATATAGTGTCTTTATTCTCTTAAAATAGCGATTGTTGCGTGAAACTAAAGAAATTGAACTCAATGACCTAGATGATCCTTTGTAATACCAGGAGTACGTAAAAAATGCCAGGGGGTATTTTTTTAATTTTCTTTTCTTGTGTTTTATTTGATGCATTTAATGTACAGCTGAAAATTTATTTACACTTAATAGAAAAAAAAAATTGTGTATGTTTAAAGAAAGATTGAGGTCAAAGAATCCCAAGAGCTAGAAGACAGTGGTTTGTATATACCAAAATCCACAAAATACAGCTAAGGTTAGGACGCACCAAAACTTGACAAAACATTTACTGAACGCCATTCATTGCAACTCTCGCAGATTCTAGTGCCGTTGCATTTTGTCAGCCCAACATAGCAACAAACTTCAACACCTAGGCCTAATAAAACCTGTCAGCCTGGACTTGACCCATTTTTTTTTAATCTGCCACATATGTGGGAGTTCTTTAAGTGAAAACAGTACAAGTACCTTCTAATGGCAGAGAGGCATCTAATAAAAGTCTTCTCTGATGAACACATGATTTTTTTCCTTCAGATAGTTGCAGTTTAGAGAAACAAGTAGCACAAATAAATCCAAAGATTCAAGGACCAGAATGTGGCATGGGGAATTATCCCAGAAGTGGAAAGAACAAACTTTATACTAAACATTACACTGAATTTGTATCTGGAAACACACGCAGCTGCCCAAAATTCTATTTCTGGATGCTTTAATAAAACCAAAGCATAAATTTTTGACAGCTATAATCCAAAGACACACTTCCATTTGCGCTTCAAACTTACGTATTCATTAGGATGAAGAACTACACTATCCTTGCCAATTTTATCGAAAGCAGTTGCTTAAAACATCTCAGCATGCTGGCTCTAGTACTACAACACAGTGCTCATCTAGCACTTGCAAAGACAAAAACATAAAATCACATTACCCTCACGAGTTTCAAAGGTTGTGTAGCAACTATAAACATTGACTCCAAGGCTCCAGAGAAAAGCTTGTGTCTGACATAAATTCCACTACAATTAACACTGTCAATCATGTAGCTGATGTCTGTAAATGAGGCAGCAGGAAAAAAAAAGTCGTAAGCTACCAGGAATACAAAAAAGGATTACTTTATAGTATTTACATTTATATTCAGGCACATGTGTAAATTATAATCACAAACCATTTACTTGTTATTCTCTATAGCATTAAAAGAGACTTCTTTGTGTTTTAAGAAGGCTTAACTTGATGCATTATCTTCACTTGAAGAGAGAGACTGATTGTACGCTCATGTTTTCAAAACCTTGTTATACAGACTCACAGAAATATGAATGATAAGACAGAAGAAAAAGTAAACTTTTCAGTGATTTTCATGTAATAACAGAATGAAATACAAACTATTTTTAAAACAAACAGGTTCATTGTATCACTGCAAAACACTGCAGGTCCTATGGTCCCCAATGACACTACATTTCATATATACATATACTCTACAGTTCTCTCTTTCTCAACATAAAGACTGTGAGATTTCTCCGGCACTTTATTTGTTTTAGACAGGGCTTCATACAACCGTATCTGTAAGAAGCACTGCTGTTCACTATTTGTTTATTCCAGTAGCGATGGTAAGCAAAGGAATAGGAAAGGCATAGACTTTGCGAACTTCAGAGAAGCTTATGGAATGATGGTGGGCTTTTGGTAAAAGAATGAAGTTGGAAAATACAAATACTGGTGGCATTTGTGTCTAAATGGAATATGAAATCAAAATCAACTGGGACAAAATGAAAATGCTAGTTATCATTTTAATTGGAAGTAAATTTAGAAATAGAGGATAAATTATATTGGAAGGGAGATTTGAAAATCATTTAGTCCAACCCCCAACTCAAAGTAGACCTAATTGTGTGGTGATGCTATAGGCTTTGTTCAGTTAAACTTTCAGTATCTTCAAGGATAGAGATTCCTCTGCCTTTCCAGGCAATCTGTTCCCATGAGAAATTTTCTTCCTTGTATCTAGTTGGAATTTCCTTTCTCGTCTTATCAATACGTACTTCCACAGAGTCTGGGTGTGCCTTCCCTCCAGCTACTACCTTCACATCAGGCTGAAGACAGCAATAAGTTTCCCAGCTCCTCAAACCCTCTCTTCCAGCTCGAACAAACCCAATTCTCTCTCCCTCTCCTCATATATTGTGTGCTCCAGATCCCTAATAATCCTGGTGGCGCTTCACTGGAGGAGCTCACAAGACAGTCTGGGGAAATGGCAGGGAAAATTCTGATCATCAGAGGAACTCATCATAAGTGAATGCCCTTGTCTGATGTGACACTCCTAAAGTCCCTGTTCAGTTAATTACACAGATACAAAAATGCCGGTAACATTTTTTCCTGGGAGCTTACTGTGGCTTTGAATATAGGAAGGTCAAAAAGGGCAGTAAAAATCAATTGGTCTATCATGTATAAACCAAACCAGACATACTGACAGTTGATCCAAAGCCTATGTGAAGCTATCAGTGAAGAAAATCTCATTCATAACCACCTGTGACTGCTTCCCTGGAAGCAGCAAAAAGACAAAAATAATTCTGATGATGTAGGAGTAGAGAAAAGAGGAGGAAATTTAGGAGTTTGTTCCACTAGTGAAACCAATAGGACTCAAGTTTTCCTCTTCTTCCCTTTTGATTTTTTGTACAATTGTTCTTATTCCCGAATTCCTTCACAGTGCCATGTGCATTATACAGTTTCCACTTCTGCAGTACTTTGAGGCACAGGAAAAAAAAAAGATATATTGCAGTTATGGAACAAAACCAGTATGGTTTTAGTATAGATGTTATTCAACATGGATTTAAAATACCATACATATAAATTTTACTAATGAAAGAGATTGCAGAAAACAAACTTACTCAAAAACTATAAGCTACTGTAAATACATTCAGAGTTAACTTCTCAAGCTGACACGTTTCTCATGTTAAAACCACAATGTATGTTTAGATGGTATATAGGCGCGATCTTGGGGCAGTACCCGAGAGCGAGTTTGGGAGGAAAATGAGTCCCCATAAAGTATCTGCCAAAGAGTCGTATGAGCGGTGCAAGTACACATTTGCATTTAGCAAAGCCACACTCCGTAGGTTTACTTCTATAGTTTCTGAATAGAGTTGATTGCCTACTGCTTGCTGGAAGCTTCTGCCAAAAAAAAGGTAAAAGATGTCTCCTGAACATCAAAAGCTTCTGGTTGAGTTTCTCAGGGACAGGAAAAACATAATCAATTACTATGTGTAGCTACACATTTTTACCTCACAGTAGTGTTCACTCTGTATGATATTTATGTAAATGCCTGAGTATATAAAAACTCCATGTAAATCAAACAGGATGACACACAGACTGATTTAGGTGTATTTAAAAGTTCTTTGCTGAAATTAAGTATTCCCATTCACAGTGCACTTGCACTGAGTATAGAGAATCGCGCAAATAAGCTTTTAATTTTTCTCAAAGAAAATGAGAAAGTTTTGAGGCTTGCTCGCTGCATTTTCTTATGTTTTAAAACTGCGCAATTTCACATAAACACACAAATGTGCTTGTTTGTAGCAATTAAAGTTAAAATAATTAATTTAGGCCATAGTACATGTTTTAACCAAAGTATTAAGAATATATTCAAAACTGTCTCAACCCATGCAAGAACTCAGTAAATAGCACTAGAAAAGGCAGCTGGATGCAAAATTTCTAATTTGGGAGGAAATCAAAGTCACTGAGTTGTCTCATTCTGTAACACAGTCTTCAGTTTTCTTCCTGGACAGATAACGCAATTAAGCATTACTGAGTACTTGTTTAAAACATTGTCTCACTAGGTATTTTATTTTTACAGATCTAGAAAGTTATGTCACATTTCCCTGGATTAGTTTCTACAGCACCCACATTAGCTTACAGAGTTGACAGTTACAGAGTAATACAGTGCTAAAATTCAGCTGCACAGATCGAGATAAATTATTTAGCGTTTTATTTATGAATAATACACTTAAAAACAATATAGATAGTCAGTCAGGTGGGTGCATAGGTACAGCTCTTTGTACTAGAAGTATCTCTGTGGTTTTTTAATAGTGACGCTTCAAAGACAAATACTCCAGTGTCTGCATTTACAGCTACTGTTTGTTAAAAGACAAAATCATACCAAGAAGACTTCACTTCATATCATTATTTCACAAAAATAAAACAAATTATGCAGAAACCTATGTTTTATTTCATCACAGAACAGAAGTAGAAATTTTACTTTGAGGAGCAGCTTTGCATTTTTATTTCATACCTGATTTTCCATTTCATTTTAAATTTGTTTCTCCCTTTTTTGGTAAAGAAAGTAGTGGGATTTAACAAACAGTCACACTGGAGGTCTCAAAGTGATGACAAACCACACAAAAGAATTCATGATTCACATAAATTATTTTCATCAATAGCACACTATGAGGTACTTGGCTGAATAATTTTTCCCAGTACCACAGAGAAAAAAAATTTTACAAAGTAAATCGTACATGAAAGCACAAGAAGAGTCTAATAGAATTTGCTGCTTTGATCAGTTTAGTAAGAAGATTTGTACAAAACCGTCCTATACATTCTTAATAATGAGCACAACCTAACATACGATTAACTTTCATTGCTTGTTGTGGTTGCCTTTCTCCTAAACACTTGCTGTAACTATTGAAAATTACGCACTATAATTGAGATACACAAGTTGGAGAACTGAAGGACCAAATACGCTATCACTAAACACTTGCTTCTTTATCAACTTTGATAAAGTTCTAGTTTTGTTTTTGTTAAGCATTATTTGACAATTATGTATAGGAGTTCTAAACACACTTCCAACTTCCATTTTGGACATCCCTCATTTTACCGGTCTGTATACAGCCAAGGGGAAGTCAGTGGAAGAGACTGATGTAATGTCGACTGTGACTTTTGCTGCCCCATGGACAAGTCCCAAAGTGGCTTGACCCTACGTCCATTCCTAAGGGAAATGCCCTGGTCCTACGGCAGACACCATGAAACTTTCAGGCAAAACCCACTCCCTTCAATCCTTCTTGCTTTATGTGCACAAGTTTTTGTATTTTATTCCCTGACTAGAAGTACACGAGAATTCTTTCTTGGCAATACCTCCACGATACCACCCATCGTAATGCACTGGCAGCTGTGGTGTTTCTTTTTTGTTTTCCTTTATTTTTAACTGGCTATTAATAAAATAAGCTTTACACACAAAACTGAGGCAATATTTAAAAACAAATGTGATGTTAAAACATTATCTATTAGAACAGGACCAGATTCTTATTATGAGAAATGTATAACTTCAGTGGTATAACTTGATAGTAGCATTTATTTCCTTAATGTCAGCTACAAATTAGTGCAGTTATGGCCTTTGCAGTAATAATCATATTGATAACAGGCACTTAAGATTTTCTTTTAAACCTTACTTCCAGACTTCCTATCCCCTGTTCCTCCACTAACCTTGAGAGCAAAGTAGTCCATAAGAACTGCAATAGCTTCACTCATATGCTTTTCAGTCATATGAAATACAGGTATGCATTAAAATCAACATGCTCAAAAGCACTTGTGTTATGATGTCGTTCTTTTTCTTTGAAGATACCTTTGAAAATTTAGCAAATTTCTGATTAAATAAGTGTGCCTGAGAAAGGGTGTATTTTAAACAAAGAAAACAGGACACTCAGGTCAACCAAAAGTACACAAACATATGTGAAAAATTTAAATAAAGAAAAAGAGAAAAACAACATAGCTTCTAAAATTCAAGAAAACCATTTGGTATCTGACTAAGCTGAAGTAACTTACTCTAAAAGTAGCCTTATTATATTTTCCTACATGATGTATTGCAGAATGTTCCTTTATGTGCTTCAGCATCTTCCTGCGGTATAGTACAGTTAGCATAGTACTACCCAATTAAAAGTATGTGAATGCTAATGCAGAAAATCCAAATCCTCTATTCCCAAAAAAAACCTAAGTAATGTAAGTCCTAGAAGGTTTATGATAATAACGATGTTTTGCAAACAAAAACCTACTTGAATTATTGATGATACAATAGGAAAAGATATACATATATTCTCCCTGAAGGCCTTCTACCTTTGAAAAACACGTACAAATGCACACACATTTAAAATGAAAAGCAAACTAAGGAACTGATATAAAAATTATCTGAAACATACTCCAGTTCATTGCACTTTCTTTTAGGAAACTGCACTTTTTTGTTATTTTCTGTTTATTTTGGTTCACTTTTGTGATCGCCCAGTACCCAGAAACTCTACAAATCTGATTGCATGTATAATGGGAATTCTTGGAAAACTGAAGCAAGCCACAATTTTGTTATGAGGAGAATTCTTGGATACTGCTTGTATAATGGGGTTTTGTTTGTTTGTTTGTTTGAATTCGAAATACTTCTCTGTATCATCTCAGAACCTAAAAACCAGCAAACTCTCTTCCCAGTCCTCTTGGTTCTGCTACTATCAATGTGATGTCCAATCATCCAATTTTCTTTTGTATTTGTCTCAGAGACATACATCCACATAAAAATTTGTGGATCCTACCCATGCACTTCCGAAAATGTAATACACTTCCCACAATGTCTGAACTGCATTTACAGGAACTCGTCAGTGAAACTAAATGACCACAGAAGAGCAGAACAAACTCATGCTGATAACTGAGAAGGAAAGAAAACTCCAGTCAACAATGGCAATTTTTTTTTCTTTTTCTTTTTTTAATCAACACAATTACTCTACAGTCAGGATTCTCCTGGGAGACTCACAGGACACCTTCTAAAGCCGAGTCTGGAATCTAAAATTAAAAATTCAGATTGAACTCTAAACATCATAGATTCAGGAGAGAGATTTGTTTTATAGCAATTCTCTTCCAGCTAGTCCCTTAATGTTCCACAAAATTATTTTCTCACTGCCTCATAAGAACGGACATACCTATCACACCTCTTTCCTTTTTAACACCTGTGAGGGCTCAACAGGTACCTTATGAGCCTTTTGCCTTGGGTCATTTAAATGGTTAAAGTATGCAAGACAAAAAAATTTGGAACAGTTGCTCTGTATTTAGTTTTCACATTTGCTTCCTCTATCTCATTCCAGAAGGACAGATTAGGTACGCACGAGTTTGTATGTTTTATGTAGTACTAACGGTTAGCCTAATAAAAGATATTACCTCCCTCTGAGAACCTTATTTATTTATCCACCAAAAGCCTTAATGTTAATGTTTCATAAATGAGAAAAGCATCAAGAACATCAGATGAACGTCTAGAAATATTATTTCAATCACAATTGTAAAAAATAAAACAAAAACCCAACAACCAAACCGCCACCACCATTCAGTAGTGGTAGCCGTCGAGAAGCCTGTCCCACGCAAAGCGGTAAGGAAATCCTTTCTTTCTCAGCTTGCTGCAAGCACCCTGGCAGTGGTACACAACTCCAGACCAACATTACCGGCTATTCCTATGCACACCTCCATAGTCAGACGCTCCATTCCCTCCCATAGACTCTTTTTTCTTCTCGTGCCCTTTGTTTATTCCAACCAACACGTGGGTTTTGTCTCAGTTTAATAGACAAAGGTCTTTCCGCTATCCAGATATATTACCTCCACTGTATACTTTAAAAAACACGTATATTTACATATCTTTATCTGCAGTGTATACCTTACACATGGGTTCAGCTCTTCTTTTTTCATTTGAGAATATTATAGGCATAGGAGGATAAAAGAGGGAAAAGTGCCAGAGAGATCACATTTCATATTGTAGAATCTAACAGCAGGAGCTGCAGAAATCACCTGTGAGATGCTATAGAGTACTCTGGGCCCCAGCCATAGCCTTAGCTACACCTTGGCTTATATGTAGCCATCAAATCACATGTATGCAGCTGACTATCCATACAGCTCAGAAATCATTAATCTGCTATCGTTGAAAATAAGAGGATGAAGTATGGTTCTGTGTTTTTATGACACTGTAAAACCTCAGTTTGGCTAGATTATTCTCCAATGACCAATATTTATCATTGCTCAAAAGGAATTAAATCTGTATTTTAGATCACTTGTGGTTTGTGGGGGTTTTTTCCCAACAGTTCAGTAAAAAATCTGTCAGAAATTAAGTCTGAACATAAACCAGCATTTCAGAACAGAAATGCATGCATTTTCGATTCCTTTAGGTACTCAGTCTATTGACAGATCACTCTTAAACACAAGTAGCCATTTGAAAAGCAGTGGAAAGAAAACACTACCATTTGATAAAACCACTGAATCAAGCCATTGCACAACTTCAAAAAATGAGGCACCCCTAAAGATAGATAAAACTGGATGAATGAAATACATTTATGAATTCAAGCATGTCAATAGTTCTATATAAACTATTCCAGCAGTAGCATGACAACTAATTAGCTTCAAATGAGGAATATGTAAATCTGTGAACAATGAGGAACTTGATCTATTTAGGCTTCAGACGAACATCTTTACTGCTCAACTATGACATTTACTGACATTTTGTAAAACATAAAGATGTGTTCTCCCGAACACTCTCTGTACAACCAAATTAAAAAAAGACTATCATTTACAAAAAAATGTATGACTGGGCTGCCTTTTTTTTATTTTCTGATATTTAATATATAAGAACTAATCTGCAATCCCCCTATACTCGTATTTATTTTAAAGACCAGAAAAGGTTCCATGTCAAGTTGCTTTCAAGAATTCAAAGAGAAGAAGACACAAGTAACTTAAAATTTATTTTAGAGATGTTTCTATGTTTTATTAATTTAAATATAGATTGTATTTCAAAATTAGAGATTCACTTTGGTGAAAACATTACCAAATGCAATGTTTTTAATAATCACTTTCCTTAAAAGTTAAATTATGATCTTCAAAAACTGGTGGTGATTTAAAAAATACAGAAACATACAAAGTTTATTAATAATCGCTCTGTATTTGATATCCCCTTGCTAGTAATACATAAATAGGGGGAGTCGCATAAGCATCTCTATCTGCCCCCTATACATTTTTCTCTTTGATTCAGTGCAAAATTTTGCCCTTTTTTATAGTTAAATATAAAATTCCATTGTGAAGATATGAAATCAAGGCATAGTTGTACTTAAAATTTATATGTCAACAGGTTGTATTTTCCCCACACTTTAGTCAGTGGAAAGCAGAACAACTCCCATTCGCAGTGAGAGCTTCATCTCATCAACATTAGCT
The DNA here is from genome assembly GCF_000690535.1 of Cariama cristata. Classification (NCBI taxonomy): domain Eukaryota; kingdom Metazoa; phylum Chordata; class Aves; order Cariamiformes; family Cariamidae; genus Cariama; species Cariama cristata. The sequence continues at coordinate 1,257 of NW_009637162.1, read as the reverse complement.
GCGAACTTCATCTCTGGTTAGCTTAAGCCAAGGTTCAAAACACTGGTTCAAAATAAAATTTGGAATTAGCAATACTGGTATTGAAATCTCATGATCTACGTTCACATTTATTCTGCATTATTAAAAACAAAACAAACAAAACAAGAAAAACTAGAAAAATTCAAACTTTTTGAAGACTTAAATCTCAGCCACAACAAAGCTCCACTTTTCAGTGGTTGAGATACTTTCACCAGGCTCACACTAGAAACCTGCAAAGGCATGCAGTAAAAGGCTGTAGATCTTCCTACCTCAAATTGCAAAAGAAAAAAAAAGAAAAAAAAAACAGAGAGGTGGGAATGGGAGGTCAACACTCAGCTGAGGCATGCTGCTATCATAGTGTGAACAACCACATACAAAGATGATATACGGTGGAAAAATAAGATAGGATTGTGCCACATGGGTATCTTGCTTGTAAATTGTATTGACCTGCCAAAAATACAAACATACCGACAATAAAAGAATGCTGATCTCTTTGCGATTTATAAGAACTGGACTCTTTAAAATGCTTTCATTTTAAAGTCCTTTGACTCATGGTTGAAGCTTATTAGTAAGCAACCAGGGCTCATAAGATAGTTATTGCAAGGTATAAAGTAAGTAATCAACTTTATAAAAATGAGCATTGAAATGAAATGTCTGCAATCGAAGTGTTATAAATGATAGAACACAGTTGTACAGAATTCTTTTATATAACCTGTATCAATTGAATACAAAACTACTGAAGTTCCATGCTTTAGCTGATAAAAAGAATGTTCATGCATAAGTATATTCTAATTAAATGTAATTTAAAAAAAGAACAAGCAAGTTAGTAAGATCTTCGAAGTATTCTTTGTAAATAAAGTCATCAACAGTTAAAATAAAATAAGCACAGCAAGCACTATTTTATTGTAGTGGAGCTAAAGCTAATTATCAGATACAGTGATTAGAAACTGAATGGGGATCTCTGTTATATGAAAAAAGTCATTTG
>NW_009637162.1:0-231 GCF_000690535.1 Cariama cristata | reverse complement strand
GGGAATACTTTCAAGAAAATAAATACTAGTTTGTATCAGTGAATGAGAACATTTACTTCTAAATTAAAGTTGAAATGGGATGTTTTTCAGCATAATAGCTTCATGGTGGTAATTCTGTTACATGTGACTAGGTAATTAAGAAAATAATAATTAGGAATATTATAAATAAATAAATAAAGATGGTACATTTGATTTACCAAGAATTATCTTCAACTCCATTGACCAAAGAAA
>NW_009637161.1:11053-31530 GCF_000690535.1 Cariama cristata | reverse complement strand
CTTGTCACAAGTGAGCCTAGTTTTGTCCCAGTCCCTGTTAATTTCTAGCTTAAAGCCCTGTCAATGAGCCCTGCAAGCTCCTGAGTAAAGACCCTCTTCCCTCTTTGAGAAAGGTGGATCCCATCTGATGCCAGCAGACCTGGCGCCGTGTAGGTCACTCATTGTCAAAAAACCCAAAGTTGTGGCAGTGACACCAGCCACGGAGCCACATATTGATAGACTGGATCCACCTGTTTCTTCTAACGTCACTGCCCACTACCGGAAGAATAGAGGAAAAGATAACCTGCTCTCCAGTTTCCCTTACCAACCTTCCCAGGGCCTTGAAGTCACTTTTGATTGCCCTCGCACTACGCATTGTGGCTTCATCACCACCCACATGGAAGACCAGTAATGGATAGTCCGAGGGCCATACTGGGCTAGGAAGTTTCCTACTGATGTCCCTAACCTGGGCTCTGGGGAGGCAGCAGACTTCCCGAAGAAGAGGGTCTGATCGGCAAATAGGACCCTCTATTCCCCTCAGGAGGGAGTCACCTACAACTATAACCCTTCTTTTCTTCCTCGTGGGGGTGGTTGTGATGCAAGGGGTAGGCCTTTCTGACCTTGGCAACAACTCTGGTGTAGAAGGTCCTCACTCTCATCCTCCATTGCCTGGCCTTCCAACTCCCGAGCCTTGTACCTATTGTACAGAGGCATCTGGGAGGGTGATGTGGGCAAGGAGGGATTTCGCCTGCTGCCTCGAGTGCAGACTTGCCTCCATTCAGTCTTGTCTTTTGTGGTGATGTCCTCAGACATCATCCAGACCTTCACAGTGACCATTAACATTCTCTGAAGCAGATCAGAAGCACCATTTGACTGTCACATGTGGTGTTGGACGAAATCACCTTACTTCTTTGTGCCTCACATCGTGGGATTCTTGCTGAATCATGGCCTTGCTGTGCATGAGCTGTGCTTTGCAAAGGTTGTGAAATACAGAGAAGAAGAGGAGGGAAAAGGAAAAAAAGAGTAGTTGGTGTGTAACCAGAACAAGAAATTATCGTGTGAGAGAGCAGAACAGAAAAGACATGGGGGGAGGGAAGAGTCAGGCAAAGAAACATCCCAGGGAGCACATACGTGTGTGTATTCCCCTTTTTTTCACAGGCATCTGGCACAGGGTGTCGTACGAATTTTCACAAGTCATTTCACCTCTCTGTGCCTCTGTGTTCCTCCCTACCTTAGCTGTACAAACTGCAAATGCATCAGAGCAAGGGCTGCCTCTTACTCAGTGTCTGCTCAGTGACCACATAACCTCAGTCTGAGTCTGTTCCCTCAGTGCAGCTGGTAACAAGGGTGGGTATCCTGTCCTTCAGTGGTGGAACACCACCAGGCCGTGGAAGAGTGTGTGTGAGTGTGAAAAAGGCAGCAGTCCCATGCTTTCACCACTTCCACAACTTGCTTCTATGCCTCAGTCAATGCCATTTATATAGATCCACTGCAGGAGGAGTTGGGTCAAGAGGTCACAACTATGTTGCTTAAAGCCTGCCTTAACATTCAAACCAGCCTTGCTGCTCATTCAAAGCTGTTTCTCCCAACTCCATCTTCACCAGCAGCAGTAAGGACCCACCCTTGATCGTCAGCAAAGGCTGCAAGGCCTGATCTCATTAAATTTTTAGAACACGTGTGAATTTACTGCTAGAGAAGAGGCAGTATGAGGGTTCTTGCACTCTGTCCTTTCACATCAGCAGATCCAGCACATGTTGAAATCGCTGTGTGCAGGCCCACCCCAGCTACCCTGGAAATCACTGGAATTAAGACCAGAAGAACCAATGGCAACATTATGACTCAAGGCAGATTGAAAAAAAGAAAATTAGCAGAGAAAAGTAATCTAATATCTAATAAATAAATAAAGGGTCTGAGAACTGGTCTAGCTAAGGAAAAGAAGGCCCTGATCCAGCAACACTCTTAAGACACTGTAAATCACTTGAAGCATAGGAGGAGTCAAGTACTCAGGAGCTAAAGTGCTTGGCTGGAGCGGGGTCTTTGTACACAAAAGGACAGCTGGATCTTGAGGCTGGTGTAGTATGTGTTCTTAGCGTAGGGATAGGTTAGCCCTAAAGCCTTCCATCGGAGTAGGTATTATTTCCTCAGTTGGCTGGGTTTTGGCGGTCTGTTTGGTCCATGCTGTGGGAGGTGTCTGAAGGAATTACTTTCCAGCAATGGAAAAATCTCCCTCCAGCAGAGGGAGATTCAGCAAGATCAGAGGTCAGCTGCAGGAGAACAGCAGACAGGAAGACTCATCAGCTTGCACCAGTCAAACTGCAGCTTTCATCAATGTCAGCAAAACTCCTGCCAAGGAGCCAGCCTCCCTCGGGGAATGAGGGCGGACTGATCCGTATTGCTGCATAACTGTCCTGGTGTCCCATTTCACAGGGACAGAAAAGGCAAATTCTTCAAATGGCCTTGCAGTTCCTGCAGTAGGTTTTTTGGTTTCACAGCGGACGGTTCCAGCTCTTTGATGGCACACTCAGATCAATAATATTTCATGGGAAGCAAGCAGAAACAAATACACACTCGTCTAGTCACTGATTGTCAGTGAAACAGCATCTCCCACTGCTTGCCAGCCATATCCCTGGTGTGCCTGTCAGCAGCTATGTTGCTTGAGGAAACAGACAAAGAGGAAGGCAGGGAGGAGGATCCTCCTTGGTATAGTTTACAGTGATGCATGGTTATGAAACTCTCCCTCCAGTGCCAGAAAACTGACTTCAAACTGGCCCTGTTGGTTATTGAAATGTTGGCAGTGTAACCCTTTCCCATTGAGACTGAAGAGAGTTTTGCCATAGGCATGGGGAGGAAGAAAATAAGCCCTTCATAGGAAAAGACAGCCATAACTTAGATATATTTTACAGAAGAGTCCTCTAGATGCAAGGCTGTCCTCTGCTACCTCCAGGCTAGTGTTTACATTATGGTTGGCTTCTGTAAATGAGAGTAGCTGCCATCCCCTGAATCCTTGGATGTACAGACATCAGAATATGAGAAGTCTTTAGTTCACAGCAAGATGTCCAAAATCTCTGGGGAACCGCTGCCTACTAAAGCTCATCAAATAATGGGTGAAAAACTGGAGGGGAAAGACTTTGGTTCAAATTCAATAGCTTTTTCTGAGAGTTTGTTTTTTTCTACTAGACAGCAAATGGAAAAACAAATTTCAGACTGCTTCAATGCAGAATGCTTGATTTGCCTTGAAAAGAAAAGTTTTGCTTCACTTTCTGGATCTTAAAAATCTTTGGTGTGGCTCCCTCCTCCATTTTAATTTAGGTCAATGTTTTAAGTGATGTTCACTTCTTCAAAACAAAAGATCCACCAGCTTCTTCTTCCAGGACTGTCAAAATATTTCAGCCTTTCTGAGGGGAAAAGAAAAACAAACCCAACCCCAAACGCAAAATGTAGTCAAATTGCTGGAACATAGTATTACATTACAAAACACCCCAAAGAAAACAAAACCAAACTCTCTCTCACCCCCTTCCCCAGCCAAAATTTTTTAACCGAATTTATGTTCTTCTGATCCAAGCTGTAAATATTTATAGTCACCTGAAAATTCCTAGCCTGGAGGGCAAAATTGGTTTTGGTTTAGAGCTCTCCTCTCTGCTATGCTCTTGCCGTTACCATTTTCCCTGTGCCTGTTGTGTGAATTTTACAGGCAGGGTGGACTCTGACTCTTAAAAGAGGTGTTGTGTGGTGGCATTTGAAAGGGTGCGGCACTTCCTTGCCCATCCATCAACAGTGCTTCTGCTGTGTGATCTGGACCTGCAAGTCTTGGACCCAGCGCTGCCCACCTTGTTCCCACCCCGGGTCCAGCCTGCTCTCCAGGCTGGCAGCAGTGGTGGGAAATGAGCCGTGGAGAGTAAGATGTTGCCAGAACCATTAAAAGGCAGGAAGAATTGTCTGACAAGGGAGGAGAGGCAGGCTTGGGCAGCTGTTGAAAGAGGACTTCATCTCCTTCACTGCTTATACCTGGGGAGATTAGGGAGAGAACAGAGAGGAGGGAAAAAGTGTTTTCTTAGGCTGTGAGAATGGAAAGCAAGGGCATCAAAGCAACAGCGGAGCGAGAGCCAAATTTTCTTGGCAATCATCCCTCAGCTTTAAATTTGCTGAGAATTCTCATCCTCAGCATTTGTCAGCTTATTAATAGTTGTCCTGTAGTTGGATTTAAATCTGCATCCTAGGTTGTCAAGTCTGAATTAAAGAACCAAGTGGAAGAGGAGGAATGGCTCATGATAGGCCCAGAGCCAGCTTGGAACCGTGCTGGTGGGAGGTTTCATTGCCTCTAACATGAGCTGGATCCATTTGATGTGGGAAGCATCTGCCGAGAGTCAAATGGATTGGGCTTGGGATGTCCCTGTCTAAAAATAACTGTCAATGAGCAGTTCATATCAGGGAAACTGCTCCTTGGTGAATTCTGTTTTCATCTGAATATGCCTCTTGGTTTTACTTATTCAGCAACAATTTCTGGTCATGTTTCAGTGCTGCTAACGGCACAGACAGAGCAGACAAACAATCATCTGGGACATTTATTATACCTAATAATAGATACTGTTCCATATATACCATTACTTCTCTTACCTATGCATCATCATTGTCAAGTGCCCTGTGTCATAGACCAAAGTACCTTAGACTACTCCCTAAGTCACAGTAGGAGGACACCCAGGAACCTCTGTCTTAACCATTCAAAAAAGTTGTCCAGTGCCTGAATGTGGCCTCTACAGGCTCATTTATTCAAGCCATATTGTGGCATTTGCAGCCCACTTGGTAGAGGGCAGCAGGGCTCTTTGACCCTTGAATCTGCTAGGCGGGTAGAGAGGGAATGAGCTGGACTTAATCCTGCAAGCAGCATCAGGAGGGGCACTGAAACAGTGCACACTGACAGCTAACGGTATACTGTTTGCACTCAGAAGCCGTCTCTGAGTTAAAAACTACACTTTGCCTCTGATTCAGGGATAGTGGCAAAGCCTTCTGTGGATAAGCTCTTTGCAAAGTCCTTGGAAAGCCTGTAACACAGTGGTTTTTAGTGTACGTGGTTTAGTTTTGTTTGTAAAGAAAAAAAGAGAGGCTGCTTGATTGCTAAGGCTCATCTCTTTGGTTGAAAAAAAAACAGCCAAAAAACCCAAACCACGTATCAGCTAAACAACTTTGCAAGAAGAGAAGTAAGGAGTGACCCAACATGATCAAATGCCTTCTTCTATATCTAGCAACAGGCAAAGTTTCCTTCCTGACTGGCTGCGTTCAGGACAAAATTACGAAGCATTGATCCTGCTAAAGGGATGCTCCTGCTTTGGAAAGTAATGGAGGGAAAGCCCATTGATTCAGGTGAATAACTGATAGAATGACATTTCTTTGTCATCACAGCAGAGTTCCTCTGGAAGGCAAAAATTTTTGTTATGTTTGTGTGTTAGCACTGCAGGCTGGTCATTCCAGATGCATTTTGGTTAATTCAAAGCCACAGACTGCCAGGATTCTGCTTCAGCTTTGTAACGTTAGACTTCTCTGACACAGGCGGATGTCAGATCTGACCTGAGTGATGTTCACCGAGCCAATAATTTTCACTCTGTGCCTGCACTCCATTTGATGGGACCTGGAGGAGTTCAGGGCAGGCAGGCTTGCTGAGCGCAGAGTAGCATATCTGTTTGATAACAGTTGCCTTTCAGTAACTCCAGAGAAAAAAAGGAAAGAAAAAACTCTCCAGGTTGAATGAAACATTCTGTTCAATCCAAAACATGTTACCTGAAATTTCAGAGTTTCTGTCACATTTTCCAAACCAAGAAAGGGTTGGTTGGTTGTTTTCATTTTGGGGCTTTTTTTTTAGTGGGGTGCTTACACTCAGGAGACCAACTGGAGGAATTAATGCCTTTGCTCTCCTGTAAATTTCTGGGACAGTGGTCTATCCAAAGAGTTACAGGGTGTTTGAGGTGGAGCTATCTGAAGCCACAGTTCAATGAACTTTTTTTCCAATGGTAATGCTGGCAGAACTCACAACCACCGGTGTGCTGCTCTCCTCTCCCTCCTAGCTGCTTCCGCAGTTGTGCTACTACAATTGTTTGTAGGGTTAAGGAGTAAAAAAAAAAAAATACATGCAAAAAAAAAAAAAACAACAAAAAAAAGAGGTGGTGTTTTTAACTAAGACAATTTTCCTCATTCTGTTCAGCTGCAGCAAACTTGAGCTGGTACAACTGAGTGGGCAGGAGTGAGAGGTAAAGGACGAACTATGAACAAGTTGTCCTTTTTGGTAGAAAGGAGTGTTCATCAAATTATGGCCTTGGGTTTTTTTCTGTTGAAGCTGTTCAACTTTCTGCAAATAGCTCGCTGCATATGGGGACAAAAAGAGAGAAGGGCTTTGCAATCTGGAAAGCAGGAAAAAGCAAAGAGATGTGTTTAAGCCTTTACTTGGCAAACCAGGGAAACAGGCACTTGAACAAAGTGGTCCGAGGAAAGAGAGGAATAACCTCTGGGACTCCTTCCCCTCTTCCCTGTGATGGAAATTTGCCATGAGCAGCAAAACAAATATATTGAGAAAAAGAGGTGTATGGAGGCAAGGATACCCAGAAGTAAGGCAGCATCATGACAGTTTCAGCCACATGGAAAAGTAGGTAGGGAAGCCTACAAGTCTGCCACCATCCACTGGTTTGTGGTACTTTCTGTCAGGTGGCAGAGAAGGCAAAAAGCAACAGTGAGCGAGTGGGACATGAATCTTGGCAAAATTAGAGGAGAAGTATAGTGAAGGACATCAGTGGAATGACTATTTTAGGAATTTGCCGGTTTCTTCTTCTTCTTTCTAAAAAGAAGCTACAGGTCAGGTTATGGATTTAATGGAGAAATTATTAGGATAGACTCCTTGGATCACGTTAGAAGAAAGAAACAAAATAAGTGACTGTGCTTGTCCTTGTGTGCCATAACATCCATGAGAAGCACAAATAAACAAATTGCCAAGAACAAAAGATGATTAAGAAAATCTTTCAGTTTTGCCAATGCTTTTGCTTAAAGCTCTGATCATGTATGTTTTCTGCTTATACTTTGTAACAGCAGTGGAAACTCCTAGGCAAGCTTATGCCCAAGGGATTGGGACCTCCTTCTTCCCGTACGCATTTAAGTTCCTCCCTCTGTATTACACTGCAGTAAGCCATATTGCTGAACCCCTGGAAAGCAAGATTTTTCCTTTGGATGTTTGAGTGGCTGAGGAGGATGGCAGAGGACAAAAAAGCCTTCGGGGGGGGTGGGGGTGGGGAACACGACACACACACTCATGAAAGGTGGGTTACTCTGTCTGTCCAGAGGAGTATTACTGGGTATATCTACTTAACAGCCTGTAACAGGCCTTCAGAGAAGATTACTGATACTAGAAAACAGAATTAAGCAAGGCCACTGTGGGTGAGTTATATTTTCAAACACGACAATTTAAATAAGCTTGGTGATACTGCTGATAGGAAATATCTGGTGATACTGCTGATAGGAAATTTTAGTGGTCCTTGCCCAGAGTGCAACATTACCAGGATAATGTTTTTAGCATCTACACAATATCAAATGCAAAAACAAAGAAAAGAAGCTGCCTTTGTGCATCACCAGGGACTCATTTATGAAGAACTGCATTTCCCCAAAAAAAATACATTGACAAGTGTACCTTTCACTCACATATAGGAGTGTGCTTGCTTGTCCTCAAATGACATAGATAGATGAATTGAGAGACCTAGTTTCGGTTTTGAATTACTTGAATAATATTTTTATATTCTGTTTGGTGTTTCTGGTGAATAACATAAATACAAAGCATAACGTAACAGTATACGTATACCATTGGTACTGTAATGGAAAACCCAAAGTGACTGATATAATGCTATATGATTATAATTATTAGTTACATGGTCATGTCAGTGAGGAACTGTGGCTCACTTACTACAATAACTCTGAAGGAATTAATATAAGATGTCCATAGTGTCTGGAAGAGCTGGTAGAATATATAGATAGAAGGACAGACCAACTGCAAGGCCTGTCCATGAGGGACATTTTGTTTCTGGTGCCTGCATAACTTAAATAGATGCCTATTTGACTCCTTTTGCATGATCACAGATTTTTCAGGACAGCTTACGTGTAAACTGTGGGAGAAGCCACCCTGTCCATGAGGTCTTTTTGCCTTGTGCCTACTTCTAGCTGTACCTTCTTCTAGGTACCTCTTCTAGGAGAAGAGTGTACCTTTACGAACCATCTGAAGGGGAAAAGGCTAATTGGTGTAATTTGTCAAGGTCCTAATGCACGATGACCAAAGCATTAGACTAGGAATTTTGACTAATTTTTTATTTTTTTTTTTTTAACCACCTGAGGTCTTCAATGCTGTGGGGCTATGGACAGGAGGAGTTTCTAGAAGAGTAGGTCAGTGGCAGTGACTGTTTGCTCTCCCTGTTCAGAAAGTAGAGAATGATGGATTTGCCTCTCACGCTTTGTGGACTAGGTGAAACACACACACTGGTTTCTTTGCTTTCACTGTTAGGAATGCCTTGCTGCTTTCAAACTGGGTTAAAGTAAACTATGAAAACAAGTGCTTATTCTGAATAAAAACATTCCTGCATGGACTTGATTTGGAATAGTTGCATGTGCAGAAGCTCTTAATAGCCTGAGGACAAAAAAGAAAACAACCACTGGGAGGTGGTCTTATTCACTCAAAAAACTTATTCCCTTAGCAACAAAATCAAAGAGAAGAATTGAAGTATCCTGACTTCCTGTCCACCTCCTAACTGGTAGCCCTCACCACCTTGAGGAAGAATAAACCTCAAATATTTTTTTGCAAACAGTTTTTACAGAAAACCAATATGGCTGTCCATGGTTGTCCTCCTGTGTAACACTAGATTATTTCAAATATGGGGTCCTCTTTGAACCATGAGATGGCCACCTTAAAACATACAGTTCACTGTGGTTGGAATTATATCCTATCCCCAGCAGTAACCCCAAAACTAAGCCTCTAGGCCAGCTCCATCTGCCATTTCTTTCACACATCAGTAACTTCACAGTTAGCATGAGTAAGACTTCAGATATGGTCCCCCATAAAACCTATCGCAGGCAGTACAGCGTGATTGATTTGCTATATACAAGGAGAGGAGATAATTGTAATATCTTAGGAGCTTGAATTCTCATATTTACTTTCAGGAAATATGACCTGAAAATAATTGGAAAAATATAAAAAATAATTCTGCATTCAGGACAGGGGATTGTTATGAGTTTTTCCTTGATGTTAAACAACTGTTCTTTGCCCAGTCAAGTCAACTGGAGTGTTCCTGTTGATTTTCATGGGCTTTGCTCTGGACCCCTCTGAACAATACCTCATTGCTAAGAGAAACCACATCCCTGTAATATATGATGCTGTTGTCCTAACACACGATATTAGCCTACTCTGTTGTAAATAATACCAACAAACTGGAAATCTCTGTTGCTGGGTATTGTTAATGAAACAGTGCCTGCAAATTGATTAACTCCGTGAACAAACTCAAATAATGCATAATCTAAGAATTCACCTGCTAAAAACCACACCACGAGATATAATTTGTGCATGAGGAACACAGCTCTGAAGGGACTCGTGATGAGTCCACTTGAAACAAATTATCTCTGGGGGCACTGTTGAGTTCTTTCCCCTGGTCTCTGCTAGATAGTTTTGAGTTAAAAAGAAGAGAATTCACGTAATGAAAAAATTGATCTAACTGTTTAAAATGTTGAGTTATCAAAACAACGTACGCCTCTGTCTTGTATATTAAAAAATCTCTGAGAATCCAAGCCCATGTGGAGTTAATCAAACGGAATAAAAGAAACCATATAAAATGCTTGGTTCGGCCCACAAAGCTGACCAGTCTTAACAGTGGGAGAAAGGGAGGAGGATGGTTTTATTCTAATTTTCGGGAGAGGGCTCTTCTTTTGAAGAGGAAGGAAATATTAATAAACCTCAGTAAAAATGACTTCTTGACTGATGCTGTGCGGGAACAATTGTGGGCCTTTTCTTTAGGAGAAATTAAAACTTTGTGTATGAAGTCAGGTGAATTTGTTTTCCCCAAAGTAGCTTTATACACCTCTTGCTATTCTAGGTGAATATTCTTACATACAGACAGAGCATTAGAGGGAGCTGGCACATCAGCCTGTGAATGACAAGCATCTCTGCAAACACTGCAGGACCAAAAGCAGAACTGGTGGTGGTGTGGCAGGTCCCAGCATGGGGTGGAGGTGCTGCCATTCCTGGATGTAGCTTTCCAAATCTCTGGTGCAGCAGGAGGAGTGCTTTTTCCAGCCTGATGGCAAGTGGAGAGGAAGATGTGATGTCTTCTGGCCTGTGTGCTCGAGGGGTGGATAGCTGAGGAAGGAGCTACAGCTTTGCCTTTACTTGACCTGGAGAGACAACCAAATAAAACAGCATTTGATCTTTTGGGTGATTTCTCAAACAAATGCTTCAAACCTTTGTAATCTTGCTTGTAAGTTCCTTGCCCCATTTCTCTCTATAGGACTCAGGGGGGCCTAGAGGTGGAGGTGAAGCATCCTGGAGACACATAATGGCCCTCTTAAACTCAACAACCAGCCCCATCCTCTCCTACCTCCAGCTGGGTCATTCTCAATCCATTCTAACCTCATCCAGATGATTTTGTTTCACAGACCCACAGTAGTGAAAAAACAATACTTCCACAGTATCACATTATTTCAGCTATGGCCAGGTATCACCACGAGCAATCACCTTGTCCCTCTGACATTACAGAATGACTGGCTCATTATGGGAGGGAGTTTGGCATCCATTGTGAGAGAGAATTTGCAAAGTAGCCTAAGGGAATTTGGCGCCCCATTCCTATTGAATTACAATGGGATTTGGGCATTGAATTTCTTTAGTTAGTCCTTTTAGACTTCCCCTTCTTTTAAAAGTAATAAAGGTGGGGTTTTAATAAGGACTCTGTGTTGGCTTACCTTTGCTTCTTTTGAAGTTGCTGGATGTTTTATCGCTTACTTTAATGAGACCATCTTTTGGCCAGTATTATGCAATTCTGAAAAACTCACCATGGAGATTTTGAATTATTTGCTTTTAAATTTATGACCTAAAAGTTTATCTAAAAGATTAATTTAAGAAAGAAGAAGAAAAAATTTTGAAAGGAGGTGAAGGGAGGAACCAAGCACAGTGGAGAGAAGTGAACTTGAGGAAATTTAATAACTAAATTCCAAGGTGCTCTCCAAATGCAGCTTGGTTATCTCAGTCTCAAATAGCCTTGAAAGCCCTAATATTTATTTAACTATGGAAGTTGCTAAGGACTTCCCAAAATACTGTCCAGCTATGGTACACCAGTATACTAAAAAATCAGCTTGGAAGACAGAGACCTAATTAACTTTCTTCAAGATGCTTTATCAGCTTCATCTAGGTATTTGTTAAAAACCTCTTTTAAACTACATATACAGATTATTAGCTATTAACTTAATTATTTGGCTTTTGGTCAATTCAGAAAACCTTCTCTGAAATCAAATATGAACCAGATTCTACTGGCACAGTTGCATATTTGGAAATTGCCTGAACTTCTTATTAATTCTGCTTGATAATGCAGAACTTTCTTTGGCAGACTGGAAACCCTGCTTTGAAAGTAGGCAGCTATCCCTCCTGGTCATGTTTTTACCACCATTTTTAACTGAAATTGCACAGGGGGGTGACACATGGTTAACAATGGGAGATCATTAACTTAAACATCTTCCATTTAGGTGAAAGCATCGGTAATGCAATGAGACGGCTGAGGCCACAGGTCCATGCTGAGGGCAGGCTTCAGGCAGTGGAATTTTCCTGGAGCCAGAACAAAGGAGCCAGGTATCAATGCAGCCCTCTAAAAAAACATAAGGGATGAGATGCGGGAAAGGAAGCTCCAAGATGAGGACCCCTGAGCAGGATGTACTTACTTGGCAGGTGTTTTGTGTTTACTTGCAGGATCAGACAAAGGAGAAGGAAACTGGCTGGGCAGCAGAGAAGCTGCTGCACGATTCAGAGGAGGACTTGTGTGGAGGAAGGAACATCCTGAACTCCTTAATGGATGCCTAGGGCCAAAAAGGAACAAGAAGGGTGAGGCAATCAGGCAGAAGATTGTTCGATTTGGTCTAAAGCTGTATTTTCCTTCTATGAGATAAAGTGCTGGAATGGTAGCACGTAACTCCCAGAAAGGAGGTGTATCTCATTGCCCTCAGTTATCTCTGATTCTAAACAATGCCATATGCTGGGAAGTCAGGATGACCAGCATTGCTCCAGGGCTCCAGGATGGCTGGATCATATCTCCCATTTTTATGGAGAGATGACATATGGAGAACTTCAGCATTGTGCCAGGCAAAGAGGCCAAAGGAGGATGTTTTAGCTCAGACCACTGGAATTTTATTAGAGTGCAAGTACAGCAACTCTGAGCCCTAGGCAAGCAGCTTAATGAAGTATCCAGCCTAGCAAGTCCAACTGGGCTTCATTGATCAGTGCCTTCAATGATCAGAAAGTGAACTCGATCTCTAATACTGAAATAAAATCTCCTGCATCTATTCAATTAATTACTTTCTCTGTATCAGTTGTGATTAGCAGCAAAACGAACTGAGGCTCATGTAGTGTCTTCCACTATATGTTACTTCCTATGCTGTATTCAAAAGTCATTGCACTGAATTTTTTGAGTCCACTACCTCAGTGGACTATGGCCATACCTCTACCAGCAGATTGGGCTTCTGGTACTAGTAGTGTTTGAAAACAGGACCAAAGCAGGAAATAATCTACTTTTAGTATATGTGGAAACTTCTCTTCTTTATAGTGGGCAGAAGCAAGCTCAATGCACAGGGAAATGTTGTGTCTAGTCCAGCAACTGTACTCAAAAAAAAAAAAAAAAAAGTGGAGGTAAGTATAAATTGCAGAAAGATTCTCCAGAAAAAGTTGATCTAAAAGGAGAAACCTTGAGATGAAGGAGAAAAAACGTTTCAGATAGGGGTGAAGGAAGGCAAGAGAACAAGGTCTAATTTTACACTTTTTCTTTCCTTAATTCCATGAAGATAAGAAATACAATAACTAAAAAACTCTTTCAAGAGATTTTTAGAATTTAGGCTCAGCATTTCTCTTCAAGGCAACCCCTCTTTGTATTTAATGCTGCAGAAAGATAGCAATGTGCAAACATATCCAGAGGAAAATGAACAACTTCTCACCTACTGGCTGCCCTTCAGCTAACAGCATTCTGTTTGTTAGCCTCAGATGCATATATTTTCATCTCCAATTTGGACTTAGCTCCAAAAAAGAATTTATGCTCAGGGAGAAACTGCAATTCAAGCAGAGAACTCTGATTTGGCACTAACGAACTTTGTGCTTTCTGTAGCTAGCAGTGAGGCACATATCCACTGAACGTATGATACTGCAGGTTACGCTGACAGCAGCTCCCCTTCTGCATATTGCTGACCGGAGATGTTTCTTAAATTATGGCAAAGGCTGCTAGAGCAAATAGGACCCAAGGTCTGACACAGGCTCTCCCCTCATGGTCTCAGTTCAAGGCATTCTCCTCCGTCTTCCATGTAGGTTTAATTGTCTGATGTGTTTGACTGTGGATACAAGACACTAATTCTCTTTGATTCTTCCTAATGTGAGAGGTTAGAAAAAAAACAACTGACACTTTTCATAATCCCAGTTACACTGACAGTTTATTACAAGACTTCTTACTGTGGACAGCCCAATTCAAATAGGAGGCTACCTAGATTTGCTTACAAGTGCTCTGAGAGTGGAGAGCTGCCCAGAGGTGTTTAGTGACACTTAAGCCAAGACATACTAGTAATGTATTATATAATACCTTTGGCATATAGGTAGGAGGGTCAGCTGATATCTGTGTGTGTATAGGGCCCCTCTATTTTTTCCTTGGATACAGTATTTATAGCCCTGGTGACCCGATTCAGTATTTCAGGAGGAAAACTCTAATGACTTGTAAGATCTTCTGCCACCATCTCGCTCCTCCCAGTGAATTCACAGTGTGTTAATGCAGTCACAGCTTCACTCCCTTGTACCTTACTTCCCCTCTGGTCTGTTTATTGTCTGTCTGTTGCTGCAAAACATTCGTGTGCAGGCAGCTGTAGTCGCTCCTGAGTGCCCAGCACAGAGACACTCTGTTCCTAACTGGTGTTTCTAGACTCTTCTCCCATGCAAATAATGCTGAGTAGATGCCATATCATGTACCTTTTGCATAAACTTTTCTTTCCAGAACTCTCCTATGAGTTACTTTGCTCAGTCTCACATTTGCAGAGTTTGAGGATGAGAGAGCTAAGGAGGGACCTTATTGCAGTCTTCAGCCCTTCAGGAAGCATATAGAGAGGAGAGAACCAGACTTTTCTCGGGATTGCGCAGCAAAAGGGTGAGAGGCAATGGATGCAAACTGCACCAAGCTAAGTTCTGATTACTTATTAAGAAAAAAAAATAATAATCACAGTGTGGGTAGTCAAATTCTGGTACAGATGCCCAGAGATGTTATGGGACCTCTACCACTGATGTCAAAAAATCAGCTGGTCAAGACCTGGAGCTAACTGACCTAACTGACTATGGTCTGAGTAGGATGCTGAACCACCAGATGACCTCCAGATGTCTCTTCCAACCCAAATTATTCTATCATTCTATGTCTACTTATTCTCTTACATATTTAGGCTGTTAGGGTTTTATAGAACGTAATGATATTAAAAATTTGACAACAGACTGCACAAATGAATAAATAAACAGCCTTTTCTCCAATCTTGACATTAATGAAGTTTTCTCTAAAGCTGAATGATGTTAATTCCATTTTATAAAAAATCCAGGCTGATAAAGAGTAAGTGTGGCTTTTCCACCAACATACTTAAGAAAGATCTTCTGTAGTTTGATTTTTTTCCAATTATAAATGCAAAAGCACTAACTTTTTTTATCTTGATTGGGATCATGTTTCATAACAGGACACTATAAAACCAGTCCAACCATTAAAATCACAGGGAGCTCTTTTTCTTGACATCTGTGGTTTGCAAATCCAGTCGTGTTGGATGTTGTTTCTCAGTGGCTGTTGGGCATCTTTGGGGTTTTGGGGTTTTTTTTTGCTTGGCTTTTTAAAATGCATACAGGGTAGAAATAGCCATAGTAAATTACTGCTTTTCATAATTTTCCATGTGCCCTTCTTTCAGTGGGAAGTGGTAGTAGAAGTGAAAGATTGCCCTTGAAATGACAGGGAGGAGCAGGATTTTAAAGACCCAAAACATGCTATCTTAACTTCCCCTTTATGCCATTGCAGATCTTGCTCTCTCTAGTTTAGTATAAGCTGTACTTCAAAGATATGAAATATGCTAATTAATTAACTTTTGCTTTAATTCTTGAAATAGAAACTGAGCCAGCATTGTCTTTGAAAATGATTCTCCCTGTATGTACAATGACAAAACATTAAATGATGTTTTTTTGATTTTCACAGTGAAATGAATATGATAATGTTGCTAGGTAAGTTTTCCAAAACATTTTGTAAATTGTGGTATAATAAACCCTCAGCTTGCATACACTGAGAAATTATTTGGATGTAACAAATGGTGATATTAATGTTGCTTTTCTTGTCTCTAACGGGGAAGAATCAGGACATTATGGTTGTTGGAGGTCTTGATAAAGCCCACTGAAATCAGAGGAAGGACATGTACTGACCACAGGGCTGCATGAGCAAGAACAACAATCCTGATTTCGAATTTCTTATCTTTCTGTTTAATTTTTATCTTATCCAGATGTTCTTAAAAGTTAATATGAACTCAAACTACTCATATGTTCCTTCAGTCTTACAGCTTTGTTTTTTGCCCACTCTTTGAAGAGAAGAACATACAACTTTACCAAAAAATAAAGCACATAATTTATGGTATTCCATCAGCTGAACAGAGAGGTTAACTCTCATCAATTGCGTGAAGTTGACTGCCTGGCTCCCCAAGATACCTTCTTTTTTTAATCTGATAGAAACAGTGCAAAATGAAACTAGATCACTCCCCCCCCCAACAATTCTGTGGGAACCCAGCACTCCAGCCGTAGAGAGATTGTAGGAGAAGAATAAGCAGCCTATAGCCCTAGTCAGACCAAGCCAATAGACAAATCCCTAGAGAACAGCTTTTTCATTCAGGCAAGCTTGAGGAAGGGAATATTTATACAAAAGCCAATTTACTTTGCTGGTAGCTGTTTTGTTTATTAATACCACTGAAGACACAAGTGTTTCATTTCTCCCAGCCCAGGTTTCTTTTCAGCCTGACCTTCTGTCACATGACTTGAATAGTATAATGTTGCAATGTGTTACCATGGAAATGATAGTGATGATGGCATGTGTTCAGCATAGCCAAATTTGAACCTAATGAGAGCAGATGTGACTTTGAGCTTTCATCCCTAAAGAGCAGACCTTGTTATATCGCCATGTCTTTTCTTAGGAATCACGGAGAAAGCTCTTAAACACAGCTCTCTATGATTGTATTAACTGTGAACACCAATATGAATGTATGCAAATAATTTCTACTTGCTGTAAACATCTTCTTATGAAGTCAAACACACCCACCTCGGGAGAGCTGTGAAAGAGGACAAGCCATTGAGAAAACAAGAACTCTTAGCCATCTGCAGTTCCCATTGCTGATGTGCATTATCTTCTCTAAACATAAGCAGATTCCTGTACGTCACTGTGTGTGTGTTATCAGTTTTGGTCTCTACACTTTCCTATGAAAATAACTACTTCCAGTTGCTGCAGGCCAGTATGACATGCTATGCAAAGCTGCATAGCACCATGAATAAATTATGGCTGTCACCAACTTCTCTGTCTAAAAAAGACTGTTACAAAAATAAATTAGCACTGCCCTTGAGCACTGCTAAGAGTAAACATCTCACACATGACTTTGCTAACTAAAAGAATAAGACCTCCATTTCACCACAGTGAAGCCTACACAAGAAATGAATTCTCCATATGAGACAACAGCCACTGTGCTAACCAACCACAGAGAGAGAAAAGGTCCCAATCCAAGAAAGGAGCATTCAAACCAAAAATTTTAGAGCCAGTTCCAGTGCTGTTAACTTGGAGCAGGATCAAGAACTCAGCTGGATCACAATCAGGAGGGAAGTCTAAGGCTCCTTCATAATTACTCTGGATAAAGGCTTCTCTGTAGCTTTTCGGGGAGAGACTGAACCTCTGAAACCCCTTCTGCCCCAGTATGTTGTCAGATAAGGATGCCTGAAATGAAGTAGCTATGAATCTCACTGATCAGTATGTGTGAATTGTCTTACATTGCAAGTATTGTGGCTTTATCTCTAGGTTTGTAAAAAACAAGACCAACTGTGGCTTCAAGAACAGTACTTGAAAAATTACTTACCTTAACACCGACATATGTAACTGCATATTGAGATGGACTAAAGCATCCTACCTTTGTGTGTGGAGTCCTTCTGTCTGCACCTTTTCTTTCTCCTTGAGGTTTCCAGAAGTCCTGATTCTGAGACAGAAGTTCAGATGAAAATGTTCATTGCTGTACCTGTGAGAACATCCTGCTGGAACTCCCCAATAGACTTCCCAGTAGTGGACAGCCACCATCCAGAGACTATTTGAGAAGCTGATTTAATCCTCTTGGTATCACAACATTGCACCAAAACTATTGAGGGCAAACCTGGAACTTCCTCATTAAAAACTAAGGTGCAAACCCTCCATACATGTTTCTAAACATAAAAAAGAGACAAACTAAAGGAAGGGAGGAGGAATACCATATCATTGCCTACTCCTCTTAATCCCTATGTGCAGCAGAAGACGTGCCTTTTAAAATGTTACAGCTTGCTCAAAAGACAGCTGAAGCTGGTGTTGTCCTTTCAAGCATCTGCTGCTGCTTCTCCTATTCTCCTTGTAGCTTCTTTCCCCTCCTTAAGAAATTAGTCATAAGCTTAAACCAACTCCTATTTCCAGACTCCAAACTTAGACTTCAAAGAGACTCAGCTCAGCAGCAAGGAAGGGCAGGTAAGCTGCACTTTCCCTTTGAAGCCTTGCCCCTCAGACTCTGCTTCCCCATTCTTACAGCTCTGCACCTTCTGGGGAGAAGTCCTTCTATTGCTGCTGGTAGTCCTTTAGGAGAGCAGACTTCATGGTGCCCATGCTGAGCATCCAGAAGGGAAGAGCAGCGCCAACACCGACCTGCATCTCTATCTGCAGCTCTCACCCAGTCCATGAAGCTCTCACCATCCTCAGGTGGGACAGCACAGCACTGGCATGGTGCTTGGGCAGAGAGCTGTCAGTGAGCGCTCCTGGATGGATGGAGCACTGAAGACGGAAGGCAGGACCTGTAAAGAGGTTGCATTTCAGCATGCTGGGGGACTTCCCATTACCCTTCCTCAGTGCTGGCCAAAACCAACACAACTACGCATTCTCTGTGCTCTTAATATTACACCAGTCAAGTGGATTATCCCATACAGCTCAGGGCGATAGTGCTCTTTGCCTGGTTTTGACATCCCAGGGCCATGGTGAGTGCTGAAGTATGACAAGTGATGACTGTAGCTAGCAGCCATAGCACTGCAGTAGGCTGGGCGTATCACCAGCTACAGCTGAAACGTTAGCTGAAAGCTGGGTGAAAGGAATCTGTTTAACAGGTGTGCTAGGAGTCTGGCACAGAGACTTGGGCTGGGGCCAGTACCACTGAATGTCTGCTGTGTTGATTCGTTGGCTGGCTAGAGTTACAGCAGGGTGGAGGGAACCAAACGCAAATGCTTCTTCGTCTGCAGCAGCTTCTCGCTTGCTAGAAAATTCCCCCAGTGTTCCTGAGTCATCTACTGCCCAGGAACTGCAGCCCTCTTTTTCTCTTAGTTTTCTTTTTTATCTCCAAGAGCCCATGCAGCTGTCCTTTTCCAGGGGCTGCTCCTCTAGAGTCCTGGTTTGAAACCAGAAAACACAAAGCAGCAGGGAGCAACAGTCCTGAGATTTGGCTGGCTCAGTGCAGCCTTCAAAGTCTCTCAGATATGACTTTGACTAGTAACAGTGGGCAGATCAGTGTCTGATTGTTGGTGAGATAACCTCAGACCAGGGATTTATGCAGCAGACTCATCTCTCCTGTGCAGTTATTCTCAGGATTGCCAGAACTACCTTAACCCTAGCAAGGAAATTACTCCAATTTCTAGACTGTCATTTAAAAGCTGCCAAGTCAACCTTCTCACCACACAACTAACAGATGATGGGAAGAGATCTAAACACGTTAGGCTTGATGGGTTAGGACAGTTTTAGATAGCAAGCTGAGTAAGAGCTTTCCGAGCCAAAGCAGTATCCTCTCCATCCTCATGATTTCAGCCACATGTCAGCCGGCCTAATGTGTGACTACATCTGACTGTGAGCCAGAAGGCTTCCTGATGTCCCATTGACCTCACTGGGAGTTTTGGGTGCACATGATCAGGTGAAGAAAGAACTGGGGAAGCTTTCTTTGATCTGGAGTTTTCAAATATGCCATTACCAATTATTAAATAAAAGCTTGACTTTGCATGCCTGAGATCAATAGGAGCTTTGCTTCTGATCTCACTGGGATTTTGGAAGAGAATTAAATAATTTCTGTGCTCCTATCCAACAATTACAACTATAGTAGAAACTTTTTACCAAGTGTTAGCAGTACATCGGGCAAGTAAAGAGAGAAGCTAGAAAAGCATGGGTTTGCTGTACAAATGGCCCGGTTGCCTCCAGAAAGAAGCACTAAAATGACAAACAGCAAGTACCTCAGCCTGAAAAAATTTAGTTGAGTGTGGCTGGCCACAGTGTGACATATTCTGTCCACTGAAACCGTTTGCAGGACCAGAGCCATAATTGCTTCAACTCTATGTGCTCTTACTCTCATTGTTACTATCCTACTTCTTGATTGGTTTCCAACAATAATGAAGGGTGACAAAATCTGTCCAAGAATTGTTCACATTGAAGAGAATTTTTCAGTACCTGAAAACAAGAACAGATAGAACCAGAAACATAGATTATACAGGTAAATGTTCCTAAATAAGGCACATTCCTTAATTCTTCAAAACAGCAAGCATGCAATCAGGTCAGGGAAAATTGCTAACCTGAAACAATAATTATGATTTGCCTTTTGTGACTTAGCAATTAATTAGCATATGACTATTGAACATTAGGCTTATACAAGATTGCAAATCTGTAGTCCCAACCCCAGCTGGAGGCTCTGTTAGACTATACTGCTGACATAAGTCTTAATAAGTAGATTGGTAATCTTTGTTACGGGCTTCTGTCCTGTTCAGAGGGTAAGGAACATCCCATTCCTCTAGGTCTGAAGCAGGATTAATTGATTGGTCTCGTATGAACCTGAAAGCCATTAAGAGCATGAAGGATGAAAAGCAATTCAAACTGCTTTATTACCATTTTCTAGTAAAGTACCAGTTTAGTCTCTGGACCTACTGTGAAGCAGCAGGTTTCCAGATATTGACTGTGCTGGCATGTGCTTCTGGAAAAGAGGAAATGACTGATTCCTAAAGCAGAAACATCTGC
>NW_009637161.1:0-11037 GCF_000690535.1 Cariama cristata | reverse complement strand
TTCCGGCTGAGGCCAAACAGCAGGATTGCTAAAGAAGTCCATGTGCTGCTAGCCCCATTGGCCAGACTCATAGCAAAATGGTGGTGAATAGTGAACCACACTAGCTCCTCCTTTACCCTCAACACACCATTAGATAAAAATTAGTTTTTTGGGGGTCACTGTAGTCCTTACTATGCTGGCTTTTACAAGTAAGGCAAGGAGAGTCTTTCTTTTCCCCCTGGTTTGGGTGGAGTAGAGGACCTGTTTGTGCAGCAGACGTGAACTTCAGAGAGGCAAAACTGGCCTAGCTGCCAGCCTGGACACTGCACTAGGACAGCCCATACCCTTGCTTGCTTAGGGTGATTGTCTTACACCACATTTTCATTTTTTGGGCTGTTTGATCCAGTTGTTTCCCCATTTAAACCAGTATGAGTAAACTCTACTGAAGTTTCACTGACAAGATAGTGATCCAAGTAGAAGAGAATTTGGCCCGGTGAATACAATATTGATGCTAGGATCCCATTTAACATGCTTTCTTTGTCTGCCCAGAGTTCAGTTTCATTGTCAGAATGATGAAAGTAAATAAGGGGAAGTGACCATTCCTACTCTGGAAGACAGCTTTGCTCCAAGCAGCAGAGCTGCAAAAATCCAGGTATAAATATCAAGATACTTTTAGTCGTTTAGCACCACTGACAAGCGAATATGATTGAGAAACCTGACTACCATTAGGATACCGGTCTGAGGATCTTGGCAGGAAAACTCTCCCCATCTTTTATCCTGAATTAGGAGACTGGGCTTTTTAATTTGTGTCAGAAGGAAAACTTACTTAAAAGAATGACAGCAAAGTCTGAAGAAAAGGAAGCAGACAGTAAAATTCAACCCTGTATCAATAAGTAGTGTGTGGAGACTTATATTCTGCAAAAGCAGAGCATGAGTTGAATTTTGACCTGTGATTAGCTTTCCCATTGTAGTCATCAGTTACTGACCATAAGCATTTCCTAAAGTCCTTGCAGAGTGAAGGTCATAGGATTGAATACAGCCCAGAGCAAAGAAAAGTGCACAGCCAACCGGTGGGGCATGTTTCACAGTTCCTAGTACACCTTCCCTTACAAATTATTTACCCTTGCTCTCTGCTTCGCAGCATTTTGTGGGCATTTCCTGCTCCAGAACCAATGCTGCAGCCTTTGATCCTGCAGTGAGTCCTGTAAATGAGACCTACAGTAAGGGGCTCTTTCTTCTTCTTGCTTCCAGCACTCATGAAACCATTTCTCCATCCGCACTTCAGCAATGCACTCAAGCACGTGGTTAACATTAAGGTCATGCAGGACTTATGTATGTGATTAAAATTAAGCATGCATTTAAATGCTGTGTGGAACTGGGACCTCAGTGAGGATGGCTGTTGGATCAACCTGCTATGACCTCTGCTGAGCTGATTATAACTCAGCCTTTGTAGCATTCTATTTTTCCCAAAAGTCATAGTTTATTCACTGTGTCTTGTAACAGAAATTTAAATGGTCATGGTTTTTGTTTGTTTTGGTTTGGTTTTTTTCTATAACACTATGCAAATAATATTGATTCTTCTAGCCCTGTGAATATTTGAGATGATAGGAAAGATTTTTCACATTACCCATCCTGTTCTGTAACACCTTTTGTGCACCAAGAAGGTATGTGAAGTGTAAAAATACTTGGGGTGCTTTTAAAGTTCTAGTAAAAAATAAAATTGATTTCTGTAAAAATTTCAAGTTTCTGCAAACCAAGTTTAAGAGGAAAAACATGGAAGTTGGGTTGGTGTCTGCAGCAGAACAAAGAAGAATAGCTAATCACCCACACCACAAAGAATCTTGTATTGTCCACTTTTTGGCCACTGAAAAATTTGGAGGCATAAATAATGAGGCAGATTTCCTTCACTTTCTCTTCTGAAGGAACATTCCTTTCTTGCTGAGAGCTGAGAGAGGACTCTGAATGTGCCTGTAGGACTGAGAAGCAGAAGGAGATTTTTAATTTTTGTTCTGCAGATTCAGATCTATGGATTATGCTAGTCTATTACCCCAAAGAAAATCAAAACAAAAGCAAAAACAAACAAGCCATGAGATCATCTGCATCACTGCTGTAAACAGATTAGCCCCATGTCATGTGAAAACTCCTTATCTCACAGCTGGGATTTAACATATGAGGACTCACACTTTGCTGTGTGGCCCTGCATGTCCATTCACCCTGATGTTCCAACTGCAAAATATTTTAACAGTGCATTTTCCAATTTACCTATCACCCATATTATGAACAGACACAGTTGATCTTCCTTCTGATTTTTAATCCTTCCCCTTTCTGTCCAGAAGGACTGCTTAACCTAAAACCTTAATCCTTAAGCTTGGAAAGTCTGTAGTCACTTGCCTTCATAACCATGTTAGCTTTATCACTGCATCATCAGAAGTACTATTTTTTTTAACAGAAAAGTCGATGTGCTAAGCCTCTCCTCCAGCATGCAGCCTTCTGATATTTCATCCTGAGATAATGCTAGTGTCTTTGCCCAGCCTCATAGCTGGGACACTTTTTAATTTTAGATTATTTTAACTCATCCCCAGATAGCTGGGAAATCTTGGCTAATCAAGAACCAACAGGCTATTAAACATTTCATATCTTACCCTGATGGAAAAAAGAAAAAGCTGTTTACCTTAAGCAGACAATTAAAAATAGGAATGAAAGCCCAGCATTTATAAGTCAATGAAATCTTTGCCATTCACATCAGCAGGTCATAATTTTACCTGGGATGTATTATTTTGTTCCTGAGTGTTCTTAACTTTGGCTCTACTCTGCTTCCACAGGCTTTACAATAGCTTCAGCCCTTTTTTCCAGCAAGAAGCCATTCTTATAATTGAGTGTATGATGTTTCCCTCCTCTCTCCCTGAGAGTGGCTAATAACCTCACCCTTTATTAGAGATGGGGAAAAAACATATAGGAAAGAGATGCTGAAAACAAAAATTCATTATTTCTGCCACTCATGGAGGACTTTTTTCTTCATTAAGTGAAGTATCTTGAGGGCATAAGAGAGCTTTAAAATCCTTTTCCTTCGTTTCAGATTTCTGCTCTTATATCCTTTTACCACTCCATCCAACTATTTCTCCACTTGCAGCACTTGCAATTCATTTTTTGGTCTTTCCATTCTGCCTGTCATCAACCCACCTCTCCCCAGGAGTGGCTCTTTTAAAGATATACTGAACTTCTCTATGATACATGAGATGCCTCTGTTTACACATGATATGTAAAATATATGCTTCACATTTTTATACTCCACTATCAAATTAGGTAATAGGAGGTTAAATCAAGTGGGAAGTAGAGGAATATTCTGATTTAGCTCTCCAGTATTCATGCTAATGAAAAGCTGAAACCTCTTTTTTTCTGAATATTTACATTCCAGAACTTAAACATGTTTATGGTATAACTGTTCATAATTTTCTTTCTTTCACTCATGAAAAAAGCAATTACAGACAACATATTCCACTTGTTTTGAAAAATGTTAACTTTTTATTAAAAATAGAGAAAGTTTGGAATACAGCTTACAAAGACTGACAAGTTTAGATTTAAGTGGTTAGTTCATGTGAACGACTTCATCTTGTAGAATTTCCATTTTTTTTATTAAAAAGTCATGAGGGAAAATGATGGCCTAGTAGTTAATATCTGACATCATAAATTTATCAAAAACTGAAGAGGGGCCTATAAAAAAAAAAAGGGAATTCATCACAGGACTTCCACGAGAGAAGCAAAGCAGTTAGACCTTCAGTCCTTAACATCTAGAGATTCACACCTAATCAGTAGGGAAGGCATGCAAATACAGCCTTCATTGCATGGAATTTTCTGGAGTTACAAATTATCATATGTTGCTGGCTCAACTGCCTCTGCATGCCTGGATTCCTGCAGTGGAATGGGCACTTCGTTAACCACTGCAGTTAACCTGGCTCCGTCAAAGCCAATGTCACCACACTGTTATATACTGGCCAAGGATGTGGGAACATAAACGCAGATCTGCGCACCGTTGTTCCCCGCAGTACTGCCAGTGTGCCCACAACAAACATAGGTGGCTCGTGTTTCCATCACAAGGATGCCTTGAATTCCTCCTCTGAAGGGATGCCTGGCTGGTGTTAGCTGCCTGGTAAAATGAAAACATAAGGCTCCTCTTGCTAGCCTGTATCTCAGCCATACCTAGAGGTACAAAAGGACATGTTCTTCAATTATAAGAGTTTAAGAACAAGGAATTCTATCTGAAATATAAGCACTCCTGATTAAATAAATAGTAAGGCATCAGAAAGCCTGTGTAACTTCTGTGGAAAAGCTGAGGCCTACTTTGACTTAGTTTAACATATAGATCAGTTTTTGTATGTCAGTTATGTTCCCAATGCAGAAAATCATGCCTCAGAGATGTTGTAGTGATAAGACTCTGGAATTTAATCTGTTCCTTTTTTCTTTACCAATATTATTTATTTTAACTGCACTAAGATTCCATCTTGCTCGACCATTCAGCAGAATTGTCAAACAAAAAAAAGAAAACATGCAATTACCTAAGGTATGCAAGATTTGTCACGTTAGGTCAGATTGATCCTGTCTCTTGACAACAACCAATAGCAGAATATAAGGCCAGAACAGCTACAGAGCCATCTTTCCCTGGTACAGTCTTCCAGATTCTGAAAAATCCTGAAGATAAGCCTCTACAAACCTGAATATATTACTACATGCTGTGAGAATTAAGTTGTGTACTTGCATGTGTCTGTATACTTAGTGTCATGTGTGATTGGCTAGAAGGGGCTTCCAGTCAATTTACTCCAACCTCACACTTAGAACAACGGCTGGCTTGCAGGACAGTAAATCCAACAAAAAATATCTGGCCTGCTGTACCCCAGAACAGAGCTTTAAAATGGAAGTCTTTAAATGTGGTATCGGAGAATAGCACATTCTCAAGTCATTCATCTTTACTTGAACATAGCTCAAATTTTCAGGTCTGGACAGACCAGTTATATTCACCTGATGAAGCTTGAACACCACCACCTCCCCCAATCCCCCGCCAAAATAGATTTAATTGGGAATGAGATAAAACACACTTCTAAACAACAGAATCAAACCCACATGGGATCAGACTACTCACTGTGCAGTGGAAGATCTAAACACAGAGGAATCTGAGGGCCTCTGGGGGAGTTAACACCATGAGGATGACAGTCACTCTTACACTTGAGTGTTACTAATACTCAACCCTGTGAACTATTTGGCCAAAATAGAACAGGCAATCCCTTCATTTCTGTAGAACAATCCACACTATATTGAGCTTGGATTGAGGAGCCTGGAGCTTGCCAAAACTTTGACTTTATCAAATGTTCTTTAGTAGCCCAGCCAAAATCAACTTACTTTGACTGGTTGAAGAGCTTGCCGTTCTTTTCTGCTTGGGGTTCATATAGCACATGCATCCCTTGGGTCGCTGAGTATTTCCAGCAGGACGTTAAGGAAGCCAGCTGAGGTCTGTTGTACATCTATTCTCTTATCCTCTTTCAAGAGGTTGTTTGGGCTTGCAGGTATACTGCTTACACAGTTGTATGTGTTTGCATGCATATAGGCTTCACATATACATATGCTTGTGGCTACGTATTTGCATGAGACAAAGCAATTTCAAAGACATACAGTTTCCTTTTTAAACAGCAGTGCAGTTTGCAATTGTCCTTATAAGGCCATTTCTTAGCAGGGGCTCAAGCCCTGACGAGGTGCTCTGTTCTTTTCAGCAAGTGTTGCCTTTGCAGTTTGGGGATCCACTCTGCTACAGGAATGAAGGGCACTTGTTACCTTGGAAAACACAGAAAAAGCTGATTGGAACCCTATGGGACACTGTTGCCCAGATTAAAAACCTTTCTGAACTGAGGGATTATGGATTCTTCTATAAAAGAGCAAAGTGCAAGCGCTCCTAGAAGGAAACACATTTTTCTCTCAATTGGTCTAGAGGTGTGGCAGGAAGGAGGTAGTCTTTTGGAAAAAAATCCTAACAAGTGAGTGGAACAGGCAGCCCATAAACTCTGCTCATCCTTCTGCTTTGCGTGCTGAAGCGTTTGATGGCTTGCCTTGCTAGGTGAGACATGAAACAGGGTCATGGGGGAGAGGGGGGGAGGCATCATGCCCCTGCTTGTAAAGTTAAGGCCAAAGGGGGCCATACTGACAACCAGCAAGGATTCTCCTCCCTCCCCACTCTGCTCCTGAAGCAGGCTGTACTTCCAGCCCATGTGGCTTAAAGAAAAACAAGACAGTGACTGAGCTGAGGAAGAGGTGGCAGAGACTGCTAGCAAGGACAGTGGGACTACATCCAAAGTGAAGCACCACTCAGTGCAAGAAAGAGTAGATGCATCAGGCCCTCAAGGTTTGAGTCAAATCCCATTGTGGTTGATGGAAAGCTTTCCATTCATCTGAGTGGAATAAATGAATGATTCATGACACATATTGTTTAGATGGTAGTGAGTGAGCAGTTCCCTAAGACAGGAATGAATCAGAAAGGTGCAAACTCATGATGTGTATGAAGTCTTTTTTAGATACATATCACTCTGCAGGAAGCCTTTGATCTTCAATAAAAAATCTTACTTTGCCTTCAGCAATGTGGAGTACATGCACAATGCAGCAAATACGTCCCCTACAAGCCATAGTTTTTGTTGTTACACTGACTTCACTTCTGCAACCAAATGTGAGTGACAAAATGGCAGAGCTGAAAAACACTCGATGGAAAGAGGATGGGAGTGCAGATCAGGACACTTTTTTATTTATGAACCATGGCTTCCAGATTGATCAAATTGGATTAGGATTCATTTTCCTACAAATTGTTTCCTATATTTGGCAATCCAATATCCAGCAAGCATCCTGCACCCAATCCAACAAATTTCTAAAAGACAGGACTTGTAGGTACTCATGTGTGTGGGATTCATCAGGATCACTCATGTGTCAGAGGTAGCAACAGATACTGGTGCTTTCGAAACTTGTACAGAAAGCAACGCAACTGCATTAGCAGTATGCAGATCAAGGACGGTTTGTGCCACTTCTTGCTACACGTAGTAAAAGTAAAGTGCTTACAGCTGCCAGAGGCAGAATAATTAGTGATTATTCCTTCTCTTCTTTATTCTATTACTCAGCCGAATCCACCTATGTTTTAAATTGAGTACAGAGACTCTTTTCCTGCTAACTGCATGTTTCTTCAGGCAACACCGGTATTGAAAGGTTAAGTTTAGCTTTTGTGTTGTTTCACCCTTATTACAACTCTACTTAACCGTGGCCATTCAAACTTTGGTTTGTTCACCTTCCTGTTTGACTCTTCTCATTATTTTGAATATACTGGTAAGCAACCTTGTTTTAACAATGCTTGCTTGAGAAACTTTACTTCAATGAGTATTAACCTTCAGTATCTGCCATGCCTACCCAATTTTTAAGGCGTTCACTTCACTTTTATACTGAAGTTGTTTATATAGCTGTAATACAAATACTTCTGCCAAATTTGCTATGATCAATGAAATACAAATTCCACTTAAATTGTTCTGTAAACCTCAATTACTGTGGTTATAATTTTCCAGCCCTCTGATCATCTTCATGGTCCTCCTCTGGACTCACTCCAACAGGTCCATGTCCTTCTTATGTTGGGGGCCCCAGAGCTGAAGACAGTACTGCAGGGGGGGCCTCATCAGAGCGGAGCAGAGAGGGAGAATCACCTCCCTCCACCTGCTGGTCACACTTCTTTTGATGCAGCCCAGGATATGGTTGGCTTTCTGGGCTGCAAGCACATACTGTCGGGTCATGTTAAGCATCTCACCGACCAACACTCCCAAGTCCTTCTTCTCAAAGATGTTAAATAATACTGGTCCCCAATACCGAGCCCTGGGGAATGCCACTTGTTACCCATCTCTGCTTGGACATCAAGCCATTGACCGCAACTCTTTGAGTGCGACCATCCAGCCAATTCTTTATCTGCCAAGTGGTCCATCCACCAAATCCATGTCTCTTCAATTTAGAGACAAGGATATTATGCAGAACTGTGTCAAATGTTTTGCACAAGTCCAGGTAGATGACATCAGTTGCTCTTCCCTTGTCCATCAACACTGCAACCCTATCATAGAAGACCACTAAATCTGTCAAGCATGATTTGCCCTTAGTGAAGCCATGTTGGCTGTCACCAGTCACCTCCTTATTTTCCATGTGCCTTAGCATGGTTTCCAGGAGGATCTGCTCCATGACCTTGCCGGGCACAGACGTGAGACTGACTGGCCTGTAGTCCTTCTTTTTTCCTTTTTTAAAAAAGGGGCTTATGTTCCCCTTTTTCCAGTCAGTGGGAACATTGCTGGACTGCCATGACTTCTCAAATATGATGGATAGTGGCTTAATCACTTCATCGGCCAGATCTCTCAGGACCCTCAAATGCATCTCATGAGGTCCCACCTTCAGGTTCCTTAGATGGTCTTGAACCTGATTTTCTCCTACAGTGGGCAGTTCCTCATTGTCCCAGTTTCTGCTTTTGCCTTCTGTGACTTGGGCGGTGTGGCTGGAGCATTTGGTGAAGACTGAGGCAAAAAAGTCGTTGAGTACCTCAGCCTTCTGACATACCTATCTGCATCACTGCAAATCTGTTAGTGTTTTCTTCATAAAATTGAATAATATAATGTGTAAAACTACCTAAAGCAAAAATAGCGGGATGTAGAAAACCATGAAATAAAGAATGAAGAAAGAATGTCATCTTTGTCTGCTGTTTTCACAGAGGTAAGTTGATGAAATCAGTGTCTGGTGCTTAAACTATGAAAAGGATTGAAGACGAATCATGGAATTTCTTTATTTCATCAGGTAACATTACAGACGGTAGAGTGTATTGCTGCCTCTATATCACATGACTCTCTCAGAAGCAGAGACCTCTACATCCATCTATGTGAAAGTTAGCATGAGGAAAAGGAACAGACCTGTTCAACTTCAAATGTGCATTCTGGCCTCAAGCTGCCCATTGCTCAGTTTGTTCACGTTTGGACAAGGTTAGATATCCACGAACAGATGAACAGAGAAGGATTTTGAGGCTGGCAAAAACAGAAGCATCCTGGTGGCAGGATGTATGTGGCTTGGCTGAAGAGTCTTGGCTGATGGGCAAAAGATCTGGAATCAGATGGGTGCCAGGGCTGAAATGGCAGGAAGCCTTGAACAAAATGAAAAGGTTTGGCAGGCTTCATAACCTAGGAGTGGAATAAGACTCCAAAATAGGTTCCAAGTTTTCTGCAACTGGGGCCATGGGTCAGGCAAGAAGATTAGTCTAAGGGCTTGTCTACATAGGAAATGGACTGGTTATATTGAAATAATGATACTGCTATAGCTTGGCTGGTCAGTTTCCCAGTGTAAATGAGCCCATAGCAAGGCAAAGAAATCCTTATGAGAGAGGAAAAACACAAGGTTGGCTAAACTCTAGCTATCTCAGAGCTGGTTAGTCCAAAGATGACTTTCAATCCTGCTTGTTGGGGAAGATCAAAGAAAACAACTTCTGACAGATGGACAAGTTAACTAGGAAACTGGAGTCCTTCTGGCTGTGAACATTGACACAAGAGCTGCACATTTCACAGGAGTAGCAGTGTCCATCTCCTAGGACTCATACTTTCTCTGCTTGTGTTCTTCAATCCTCATGCCCAAGGGATGAAGAGCAATCGTTTAACTTAAAGGAAAAGGAGGATGGATGTTTGAATAAACTTGTAGAATACTAAAGAGTCATGAATTGATGTTTGGTCAGTGCAATTAGGTAGTGTTTGATGGAACAAAACAGGTCAACACCAGCCTTCTAACCCAGGAAGTGTAAGATCAAGAGTGAGAAGACATTTAGAGCTCCATGCCTCCTCACCAGCAAATCACGCCTGAGTTGGTACGCCAAAGGATTCTTGTTGCTGTGAAATTACATGGCAGCTTGATTTTACACTGAAGATATTGAAATCCATTATTAACTAGCTATGAAGGCAATTAATCATTCACTACATTAATCCCAGGGACAATTAAGTAGGTAGGCAAACCAATTAATTTATTGGAGTCCCTATGTTTTTTCTAGTATGCCATGGGTTCTTGCACTGGCAATTCCCATCTGCAGCTTGAAAGTTGTCAAGAGGGAAAATAGATATCATTGCAGCTCTAGACTTTCTCACCTGGAGGGCACAAGAAACGCTTTGAAATTAGGGAATAAAAACTTCAGAGGGCTTCTGTGAAATGATCAAAAGAGAAACAGTTAAAAATGTGGGGCCAGCTCTAAAGCTGATGATTAAGTTAGAAGGTGAAGAATGACAATTTAAGAACAGATTGAGATGAATGAGAAGGTTCAAACTTCTTGGAGCTATTGCTCCAGGCTTTCTGCAGACTCAAAAGAGGTACCTGCATCAACTGGTGTTTGAGCTACATTTATCAGAATTTCCTTTGCAGTCACAATGACTAGAAACTTTACACAACACGCATACTTGGACCTTGGAGAACAACTGGGCATCAGGGAGAAGCTTCCATAGGCAACAGCACTTGCAGCGAAAATCACCACCTGAGAACAGAACAGGGAAGCAGCGACAACTACGAAAATCTAGTCTAGAGTCAGGGAGCAATTTTCAGTGCAAATTCAATTGAACTGTATCTAACCAGTTGCAGCACAGACCTGATAATACCCCCTGCATATGTAATCCACCTACTTTTCTTTCTGAACAGCAGCAAACTTGCTGTTATCAACCTTTTTATCCAAAACATGAATTCTTACTGTTTTCCCTGAAGCCGTTAATTTCTTTGTGGCTATTCTGCAAACATTTGGCTTGATTACCTTTGCTACAATCACTGTTCTGCTGGATTTCCCGATACCCGCTATGTCCCCTTCAATCTGTCCCAAATACTACTGCCAAGTATCAGCCTGTTATTCCAGCTACATCTCAGTGCTCTCCTAAATCTCCTTCTCTGGTTACTACTTACAATCACGTCAAATTTGTAGTTTCCTTCTTTTTTTTTTCCTCTGTCTTATTTTTTCTCTTTTCCTTTTTATTTTTCCTTTTTCCTTCCCTCCCCCCCCTT
>NW_009637160.1:38364-78397 GCF_000690535.1 Cariama cristata | reverse complement strand
TGCCTTTGCAGGTACTGAGAGCACAAACCGGGCTGGGGTCCACGGGTGCTGAAAGGAGGGAAGCATTACTTCCTTCGAAGGCCCGTTATGAGTCTCATCTCTAGCAGAGCTTTTTTTTTTCCTGGCACTGTCCTACATACCTGGGCATCGGTTCTGTCTCCCTCCTCTAGCCTGTCCCTGCATCCCGCTCCAGAAGCAGCCGTCTCGCACTGGGGCTCTGCCTTCAGCTCCCTGCTTAGCCAAGCCAGGCTCCTGATACATCTGCTTGCTTTGCGGGGTGATTGGAGGGGCTGCCCTGCCTCTCCCAAGTGAACACAGAACAGCTCAAAAACTTTATTTTGTCGCTGCTGGGATTCTTCTGTCCTAAAGACAAGTTTCCTCTGATGGTCTCTCCTTCACCAGGATGTCTGTGTAAAGTCTTCTGATTGAGTGCACGAGAAGACGTTCAACCATCCACCCTGCCAGGGTCACTTAGGTGATGGCAGTTCTGCAGACCCCACTGGCCTAAGTCCAGGGGCTTCTAGCCTTTTAACCATCTGTAATGTGCAGTCCCAAACTCCCAGTGGAGCTTTTCCCTCCCTTCCAAAAATCTATGATTGTTTATGGATTTCCATTTTCTTGCTATTACTGTGTGTTTCAGATATGCCAGGTCATCCCTTGCTGAAAGAAAAAGGTCTTGCTTTCAGGATGATGTACTGCAATGAAGGCTGCAGCTGGCGACCTGGACAACCAATTTAAGCCTTGTTTTATGCAGAGTTTAATGAATACACTTCTTGGTGCATAAGATGAGGTATCCATATAGGTACACACAAGGAAGGGTGGCCACATTTTCAATAGCAAACAGAAAGTGTTTGTGATTTTTGCCCCTACATGAGGCAAGGATTTCATTTGTTTGAACCCCAACATCCCTCTGATGCTTTCTGCCCTAGCTGCTTCTCCTAAGCCTGGAATGAAGGGATAGCCACAAAAGCTGTTCAAAATAAAACTTAACAAACATTGTTCCACAAAGTGATGCCTGAGATTGTAGTTACCAGGTACTGTGGTTGCCAAGAATATAAATGGGTTGTGAAATTATTAGGAAGAATCATGGGAAGAAGGTGTTTGCAGGAGGGTTTTGGTTTCTATGACTGTGGGATCCTATTTGACGATCAACATCTGGTTGGGAGAGATGGGAGCTGTCTCACAAAGTGGGACAAATGTATCTCTGCTGGTAGGATGGCTGCCCTGGTAAGGAGGTCTTTGAACAAGGAATGACAAGGAAGGCAAACAGCAGTGTCTGCGACTGGCCAGATGCTGAGCTCCTGGAAGTCTTCACTGGCCACCACTGAGTGCAGAAAGGCTGTTTATAGAGTAGGCATTTGGTTTTGCTTTTGCTTTTGGACAGCCACTGCATGCATTCTCTTCCCATTAATTTCTGTTGGGTTTTGCTTCTGCCTGACATTTCCCCTGGCAACTGCTGCGTTTTCCAAGCATCTCAGGCTTGGTTTGGTGTGAGGGGTCCTGAACAAATCCCACCAAGAGCTATCGCCCTGTATGACTTTTTCACGGCAGTCCCTCTTTCTGGGGAAGTCAAACTTTTTTTCTATGTGTTTTAATTATATGATCCTCGCATTGCAATTTCGACATATCGCTTTCTCTGACAGATATGCCATCACCTTGATTTACACAAGTACGCTTCTTACACAGAGGAGGAAACGAGAAAGTAATGGTCGTATTTCAAAACCACCTACAACGCAGGTGGCATAAAATCTTATCTGGCAATTATATTTGAAGGTCGAAATTTAAATGAAATCACTTAGTATTTAGCGATTGACCAACACCAGATTATACAGCAAGCGATTTAACGTAAGGAGGTATGCAGGCCGCAGTATTGACGTTTCTGGGCCTCACTGAGGACTGTGTAACACTACCGTAGCACAACTGAAACCTTGGTCAAAAAAAACCCCCAGGAAAATATAAATTTTTTTATATAGCCCTTCTCCATTCTTGTCAGGGCCCTGAGGGCACAAATAAGCCTTAATGGCCCTGCCCAGCCCCACACCCTTGCGCCCAGGACCCTCATTTCGGCTCCGCGTGGGGCCATCAGTCCCTGCCCGGGCCCTGCGAGGCCCAGGCAGCCCCCACGCTCCCGGTCCTGTCCCCACGGAAGCCGCCCCACTCGTGCTGCGCCCTGACAAATCTTTTGCCTTTTTCTACTAGCACATGCTCTTGTACAAATATTTAACAAACACGAAATTGCTGCAAAATGGTATTGACACAGGTATGATAGGATGGGTTCACAGAGAAGAGCACAAACTGCGAGTGGTGCAATGGGCCCTGTGAGAAATCTCTGTCTGTAGGGTTTGACCAAGGAACAGCTTTGGTGTCAGCCCCCACCGGTTTTCCCTCGTTTGCACACCAGCACAGCTCGCTCTGTGCTTCGTATGCCCTTGTTTCTCTTAATTTTATTTGTGGGACCGAGAGAAGTCTAACGCGAACGGAAGATGCTGTTTAATGTGAGGAAGTTCTTCAGTATTGCAAAACTAACAGGGACCAGCAAGCAGCTGCTGCGACAGTTTTGGTAAGCTTATCTTTTAGTTTTGTCTGGCGTTCAGTGACATTTAGTCAGAAACCTGGAGACAAAAGCAGCTAAATCCTGTGGAGGAGTGAATATTTCAGAGAAAGGCACTTTTTTTCCTGCATTTTTAGTGCCCTTTTGCCTCCCAAGGCAGAGCTCTCAAGCTCTGTGTCTTTAGGAGACTGGAGGATTTTCCCTTTTAAAGTTTGTGAAAAGCTGTTAATTCTTTCTGTGGGATTTACCAGCAAAGTCAAGAAGGAATGTTTCTTCTTGAGGTCAGTGTACGCTGCAGGTATTGTAATCAATAAATAACTATATGAATAAAGTACAGGAAATATTGTGCATTTAGAGAATTATCATGGCCAGTACTGGGGGGAAATTCTCTCCTTAAAGCTGCAAGGTGAATGAATCTCAGCTTCGGTATTTTTTTGTCTCTGTATACACGGGAGGTGTGCAGGAAAAGCATGATGTGATGCGAGGTTCAAAGTTAACCAGGTACACCTGGCTTTGTGACCTGGCTTTGGGTTCTTTCTTCAGCCACATAGATGTGCCTGTCCCCCGTGCCTTCAGAAAAGTACTTGTATGACAGTGTTTCAGTAAGCTTGTCACAGAATCAGGTTAAAATTAAAGACTTGAAACTTCACATCTTCCTATGTTTTCATGTTGGTGTCAATAAGAGCGGCTTTAACAGCATTATGTAACAAATGATTAGTGCTAGAAAACAATATATGGGAATTTCACATTCACAGGAATGCTAATATGCAATAAGTCATTTTTATTTATGTTTCTACATTACATCAGATGAAAAACAAATGTTTTCTAAGTTCTGTGATTGATTTGCTACAGTTTTAAAGTGGTCCTGAAGCCTGAGTGATAATTTTTTTATGGATTTAGGATTTTCACTGCTGGCAATCAGTGGGAACTTTTTCTCGTTAGCAGAGATGATAGAAAAGCAAGTTTGGAAAACAACTGCAGTAAAGGTGGCTTTCCAATAAAATCATCCAATTTGTTAAGCTCCCCACATAATGTTGGTTGTTTTCTTTAGGGATTTTTTTTAACCTTTTATCTTAACATTGGCATAAGCTATCACCACTGTCTATAAGCATGACAAGTTAAGCACACTGTGGTTGATGCTGCAGGATAACCTAATACCTATCAGTCTGTGCTAACAGTCCAAAGTAATTGTCGTCCCTGCTCAGAAAGGAATAAGCCAACTGCTTGACCTTGCAATTCTGCCTGTTACATTTTAACTTTGGTATGTTGTCTTATGCTCTTTCTCTGGAATTTATTTGTCCACTTCTGCCTCTCTTTCAGAGGACGTGGACAACAGGGAAGGGAACATATTTCTTGAAGGTCATAGCAATAAAACAGAATCATCATGGGAGCAGACCTCTAGTCCAACTTTCTGCTTGTAGCCTGACAACAGCATAAGAG
This sequence comes from Cariama cristata, assembly GCF_000690535.1. NCBI lineage: Eukaryota > Metazoa > Chordata > Aves > Cariamiformes > Cariamidae > Cariama > Cariama cristata. Next base: position 74,406 of record NW_009637160.1, on the reverse strand, counting down.
GTCAGCTATGTCTTTGCTTAGCCTTGTCTTGAAAATCTCCAAGGATGGTAATTCCAAATCCTCTCTGGGTAACCAATTTTAGTGTTTCACTATCTACCAGTGCAGAATACCTTGGTATTCAAGGCTGGATTTCAGTAGCTTACCTTGGTGGGCTGTTTTTCATGTTGTGGTAAAAGCTACCTGGCCCATGAATGCCCAGCCTTTCTTATAATGTCAAGTATATTCTATTCTGCAGCTGTTGAATATAGAAGTACAGGACATCATTTTGCTAGCTCTGTAACACCTGCTTCCAATTTAAAAATGGGACATTTGGATGCTTCCGAACTCTTTCTAGGTTGTTTACCTCACGTTGGAGGCAGGCATGGGGACAGAAGGATAACACTTATAGCAAAATATGTAACTTTATTTTACTGATGATGGTAGTGCTATGAAGATTAGCCTTTATGGCTTGGAAATGTGCATTAATATTTTAAATGGTACTGCCACAAATATTTATTACATAAGTCACACATGCAGTTTAGATTGTATTTCACTTAAGAATCAATTTTCAGAGACACTGTAAGAAAATACGTGGGCAACATTACTCTGAACTTAGAAAACAAGAAATGCACTCCTTTGTCTGCATGGTTCTACAGAAAAGTCCAACCCTGCTGCAGTTTGGGGGCCTGTGCAGAGACAGGTGCACATTGATGGGAATCTTTGGAGTGCTTTGTGCTTAGCTTAGTGGTGGATCCTCTGGCAGTCTGCGTAATCTCTGGAGCACATTGCCCTGATATATGACAGCACTTAGTGAGTTCCAGCAATGTTAATCTGCAGGGAACCTGCATGGATTACTTCTTCATATATTCTCCGTGTTTCTGCCGTTACACATAATCCTTTCCACTGTGAAAAAAGTCTTAGTAGTGGTGGTGGTATAATGTGTATCTAAAGCACTTTTAAGGTATCCAGAAGGAAAACACACAGCATTTAGATATCTTCAGTTAAAAAAAATTCCACTACCTGATTTGAAAATTTGTGCAGTTTGTGCTGTGATGTCAAAAGGAGAGTAATAATGTGTGGTACCATTCCCTTAAGATCTGCTCCCTTCCTCCAGTTTCAGTTGGAGCCTATGCCACAAAATTCTGCAGAAAAAGTCTTTCCCTCCGGATTTAACGAATATAACACCAAAATCTTTAGAAGCCACAATAGGCCTATCCGCTACCATGGCTTTTATTTGTTGGAATTAACAAAAGAATGAACAGAAATTCTATTTTTTTCCCCTGAATTTTCCTAGCTGTGGGCTCCAGGGCTTGGCAATTGGGAGGTGCTGTAACTGAACCTGGCCTCAAAGGTGAGCTAGAAGGAAGCCTACTTGGAAATACAAAAGTGGTATCTACACTCAGTCAGTTTGTTTGCTTTGCTTTGGTTTCCATTCCATCAAATCAGTCTAAAAATGCTGCCTTTAATTAAAAAGACGTGTTTAGCTTGTACCCATCCAAACCTTAGCAAGAGCACAGTGCGGGCTGTGTTATGCTAAGGAGGGCTGTAGATACAGTGCCAGAGAAGGGGCTAAGCTGCTACCCTCCCTTATTAATCTTAAGCCTGTGGAAAAATGGGCTTGGACATGTCTTTCATTAAGACAACTCATCTAAGCTAGAGGAAATTTGATCATGTAACTTCTGTGGGTGACTATCAACATCCAATTTCATGTGATTCTGAAGTTGTAGATCTGGCTGGAGGCCAGAATACACTGAATAAATACACTGCACATGCCCAGAACCTCTCTCGTATGGTAGGAGAAGGACCAGAGCACATGGCTATTTTGTTGGGTTTTTTTTTACACTCTTCCCCAGTGTAATCAAGAGTTTTCATACACATTTATAGAAATGCCACCATTTGTATCGGTGAGGGTAGAACATGGCAAGTGTCTACTCATCCACAAAGCACAAAGGGGGGAGAAAGAGCACCAAGATCCATTCCCCATATTCTGTGCCCCCAAAGCGCAGCTTTGTGGTCTACATATAAGCCATTTCACCAAGCCCTGAATGGCTTTATGTATTTGGGTTTATTTGATAGGCAGCATGCAGTCAACTCATATGCATATCAGAAGGCAAAAGGAACTACATCTAATGTACCGTTTACAATACAATTTGAGACACTGTTATGGTGATGATCTATATAGTGCATAGGGGCATGTTGTGTCTGTCTGACAGTGAAAATTATTTAAGGTAATTAACACAGTCCATCAAGCTGATCCAGCTGGGTCAAATGAGGGGAGTGGGAGAAATTTCAACTGCTTGCTTGTTGACTTTACCGTGAGTACAATTTAGGGTCAAATGACAAAAAGCATATGTTTTTTTGCTCTTTTGACACAGGTATGGACCACCAGCTCAAATGAATGCTCATCTGAAAGGTCGTGACCTCCTTACTCTACAGAACTACACAGCAGATGAGCTGAAGTATTTGCTGTGGATGGCCTCAGATTTGAAACAAAGGATAAAGCACAAAGGAGAGGTAAAATGCTTTAACTGTCATTTAGGTCACTCAGATGTTGAAATAAATATTGTTCTGAAGAGTATTGGGAATGAGCCATTGATCTGTCTTATCCTAAACATCACCTGAGCTCTTAAATTCTGTAAATCATGTGCTACAAATCAAAGACCCTTCCTGTAAAGTGTTCAGAGATATTCTTTAAATACTTCAGAGGACTTCACAAGTGAAAAGGTTAAACAGCTTTGCACAACTAGCTCCCTGTTGTCGGCTAACCCCATCCATTGATACATGGTGTACATGCAGCACTACATGTAGGAAATGGAAGACACTTCCCTGCAGTAGTATCAGAGTTCTCCTTAATGGTGGCTCAAATTGAGTGCCAAAATGCAGTTGCTTTTTGCCCCAGAATTACTTCTTTCCCTTTAACCTTTCCACTGCTAATAAATTTCTTGAAGGGCAGGAGAACAAAGCTACGGTTAGAAAAACACCTGTGTGTTCTAATGCTGAATTAAAATGTGAAAGAAGTATTTCACACTGTAAAGTATATAATGGCTACAAAATTGAAATGCCTTCAATTTTCCTATTCCAGTATTTGCCTTTGATGCAAGGAAAATCTTTGGCCATGATATTTGAGAAGAGAAGCACAAGAACAAGATTATCTGCAGAAACAGGTAGGTCTGAGCAATGGCAGTCAGATTTTATATGAAATTGGATACCGTGAGTATGTACTGAAAAACACCACATAATTTATATTCAGCAATTTCTACTCAGGAGAAACCTAAAGTTTGAAAGCAAAGATAGGAAAAGAATGGTAGCTAATTGTGTTTCACCTTCCATGTTAATGTCACAGGCACATCACTTTGGGCACTGAAATTTCACCAAATCATTCCAGTACCAAAACCTCCCAGTACCTAAAAGGGACCTACAAGAAAGCTGGGGAGGGACTCTTTATCAGGGAGTGTAGTGATAGGGTGAGGGGTAACAGTTTTAAACTGGAAGAGGATAGATTTAGATTAGATATTTGGAAGAAATTCTTTACTGAGAGGGTGGTGAGGCAGTGGCAGAGGTTGCCCAGAGAAGCTGTGGCTGCCCCATCCCTGGAAGTGTTCAAGGCCAGGTTGGATGGGGCTTTGAGCAGCCTGGTCTGGTGGAAGGTGTCCCTGCCCATGGCAGGGGGGTTGGAAATAGGTGAGATTTAAGGTCCCTTCCAACCCAAACCATTCTGTGATTCTATGATTCCAAAACATGATAGCTCAGAAATACAGTAACAGGCAGAAGTAAGCATTTCTGGTGTAAGCTCCTAGTTGTACTGGCAAGATGCAGATTTCCTAACATCTATTTTAGTAAGCATCACAAATTTAATTCTGTGCAAGCTCTAATAAATATTCTTCTAATGTATTATGCATTACCCTTGTCACATTTCAGAGTATGTGTTTAGGCTGGGAATCATAGTAATGCCTTGATATAAATTAGGGAAAAAAAATCTTTAACATGATTACCTACGGGAGGAGATAACTTGATGGAGATTCCAGGGTATTAGCCTAATAAGATCATTCACTGGAACATTATTCTTTTAGGATACAGTCCAGCAAACACTGAAACACATACATGTCTTTATTTACATGGTAGTTGTTCTGAAGTCAGTGGGACCGCTGAAATAAATCACTCATGTGCTTCTTGCACATTAGCAAGGAATAACTATGAATTGGTGATGCATCAAGGAAGGAGAAGCTTGCTCTTCTCATATTTAAGCTGACCCAACATCCCTCAGGCTGACTTCTCCCTAGTGAAGGGACAGGAAACTTGTTGAGTATTCACATTTCTTTACAAGGTGCAAGGGAGAAGGTAAAAACAATGGAAGGAAGCAGCAGATATGTTAACTGCAAGCATTTCTGAATTTGCCTTTGTGTCCTCTGGCACAGCCATCTACCTGCTGATCCTGCTCTTTATGTAGACTTGTTGTTGCTGTCTGTTTTTTGCAGATAAGCAGGACTTATGAATGGGTTTCTCTTGTTCATTCCCTCTCTGTGAAGACCACCCACCTTTTAATTCCAGAGTTTTTAGTCCAGTATCTAGTTGCCTGCCATACTGGTACATGGGCAGGTAATGATGAATTCTCTGAATCTGTTTATCCCTCATGTTTCCATATTCAGAGGGAAGCAGTATTTAGTCCTTGGCTTTTGAAGGCTTATAGAAGGTGGAAGCTCAGTAAAGTTCAAATGAATTAACTTAAGGACGGGAGTTAATGCACATAAATTCATCCAAGAGGGATTAAGCTCCAGTGAAATATACCCATGAATATTTCTGAGTGAGAGCTTCCACAAGGGGGTTTAATGCAGCTTAACTTCTATGTGTTAACTTCACACCTTCAGTTAATTGGTCCTAAGTCCCCTAAGCCTAAGACTTTGTTTCAAAGGCAGACTCAAGTTTTTTCTGTCCATGGAAACTCTATAAATTTCAGCTGCTTTTTAACATACATGACTTCTCCCTTGGAACTTCTAACTCAAAACAAATGTGGGGTCACATGTGTTCCTTTTAGCTAAATAAGCTAATTCAATACCAATTTTCTAATGTCCAGTGAAAGTGGACATTGAAGTGGACTGGAGTGTTTATTTATGAAATACTTGAGTCATCTCAAATAGCATTTCCCACGAGTTGCACCTTCAATATCTTGAAAGAGGTCACTTGCGGGACAAGGTTCTGGTGATGAGATTAGTCTAAACAAACTTTGCAGCTCTCAGAAACTAGATGAAAATCAATGGGTTTCATTATAAAGGAGTAGAGACTTGGAAAGCACTGTTTACAAAATCTGCTCTGTGCAGTGTCTAGGAGATTGTTGTCATTTATTAACACCATGGAAGCCTTTTCAGAAGTCCTGCTCTCCCTATGCCTATAAAGAACACCATTATTGAAAAATAAATAAACAGAATCACAGAATGGCTGAGGTTGGAAGGGACCTCTGGAGGTCATCTGGTCTAAGCCCCTGTTCAAGCAGGGTCATCTAGAGCCAGTTGCCCAGGACCGTGTCCAGAAGGCTTTTGAATAGCTCCAAGGATGGAGACTCCACAACCTTCTGGGGCAGCCTATGCCAGTGCAGAATCACCCTTTCAGTAAAAAAGTGTTTCCTGATGTTCAGAGGAAGCCTCCTGTGTTTCAGTTTGTGCCCACTGCACCACTGAAAAGCACCTGGCTCTGTCCTCTTTGCACCCTCCCTTCAGGTATTTGTATACCTTAGTAAGATTCCCTCTGAGCCTTCTCTTCTCTAGGCTATGCAGTTCCAGCTCTCTCAGCCTTTCCTTATATGAAAGATGCTCCAGTCCCTTAGTGACCTTTGTGGCCCTTTGTTAACATGGACATACTTTCCAATGTGTCCATGTCTCTTTCATACTGAGGAGCCCAGAACTGGATGCTCCAGGTATGGCCTCACCAGTACCAAATAAAGGGGAAGGATCACCTGCCTCCGCCCGCTGGCAATACTTTGTCTAGTGCAGCCCGGGACACCATTCACCACCTTTGCCGGAAAGACCTGTTGCTGGCTCATGTTCAACTTGGTGTCCACCAGGACCCCCAGGTCCTTTTCTGCCAGGCTGCTTCCCAACTGGGTGGCACGCATCATGTACTGGTGCATGGGGCTGTTCTTCCTCAGGTGCAGGACTTTGCACTTCTCCTTGCTGAACTTCATGGTGTTTCTGTCAGCCCATTGCTCCAGCCTGTCCCTGGATGGCAACACACCCCTCTGGTGTATCAGCCACTCCTCCCAGTTTTGTATCATCAGCAAACTTGCTGAGAGCACACTCTGCCCCATCATCCAGATCATTAATGAGGATGTTAAACAGGACTGGACCCAGTATTGATCCCTGGGTCACGCCACTAGTCACTGGCCTCCAACTAGGCTTAGCACCACTGGTCACCGCCCTCTGGGCCTGGCCATTCAGGCAGTTCTCAACTCACCTCACTGTCTGCTCATCCAGCCCATACAGCAACAGCTTGTCTATGAGGATCTTATGGGAGATAGTGCCAAGGGGCATAATGAAGTCCAGGTAGACAATACCCGCTGCTCTCCCTTCATCTACCAGAGCAGTCACTTCATCGTAGAAGTTTATCAAGTTGGTCAAGCATGATTTCCCCTTGGTGAAGCCATGCTGACTACTCCTGATGATTTTCTTGTCCTTAATCTGCCTGGAAATGATGTCCAGGATTAGCTGCTCCATCTCATTTCCAGGAATCAAGGTGAAGCTGACAGACCTATAATTCTCTGGATCCTCTTTCTTGCCCTTCTTGAAGATAGGGGTGACATTTGCTTTCCTCCAGTCTTCGAGCACTTCTCCCAGTTGCCAAGATTGATCAGAGATTATGAATCATAAATTAATTTATAATGCATTGTAAGAGAACACTTGATGTTTGTGGCTTTTCCAACATATTATGCCTCTAAACTGTTTTATTCTGATGACATTGCATCTGTACTGAATAATGTACAGCTCCTCATGGTATAATTCATTGCCCCTTTACTCTCTTGAACAAATATAGTCTTTTCCTAATGCATATTTCTGAAACCCATATTATTTTACCATTTCTAAGAGTAGTAGTGGTGTTGTAAATTTAATGAAGAACTACAAGTAACTTCCATAGGGTATGGGCAAAGTAAATCCAGTTTTGTGGAGCCTACTGGATTTATTACTATCACTGGCTATTATATTGGAAAATGTGACATCTCTGCTATTATACTGGAAAATGTCATCTCTTTGCAGTCAGAATCCCATACCCATTCTGGATAAAATCTTGCGTACTTTTTGAAAACAAAGGTATTCCACATGGTCATATATTACTCGTAAAATAAACATCCTAAGGCATGGCATAAAGGTCTAAGGCTATAACTTTGCTGTAAAATATTCTGATTGTCGCTGTTCCTCTTAAAATATACAGCTGCAGTTACGTTTTAGTGAACAAGTCATAAATAGATCCAACCATTTCACAGACGCTGAATGGAGACAATATGTCACAGGGTAGAAATGGAGAGGAAACAATACAGGCAGAAAAGCTCTGTATACCTTCTTTTGTTGTGCACTGGAATATACAAGGTCTTAACAGCTTTACAGAAGTTCACTGCAACGGGCGTTAGCGGAATTACTCCCAACTCACTCCTCTTACACAGCGGGGTGGGAAGAACACAATATCCATGCCTGAAGACCACTACATACAGTCACAGAAATAATTGCATCACTTCGTATGTTCTAATGTAGTGGGGATGGTATTATGTGGCAGGAATACAGGGTCTGGTTTTTGTTGGAATGGCTGGTATTATTTAGCTTGGCCACATTACAGAGGGGGCAAGAGTACTCTTTTAGCTTACTCTCTTACAGGAGTAGCTTTAAAAAACTGCTTATCAGTTTTTAGGCTTCTACTTTAGGAATATTTCTGTAATTGCTGCCTAGGAGAATTCTTTGTTATAAGTCTAAACTGAAAAATACTTTCTAAATTGTAAATCCTGGCAGGCAGTGAGGAAACTAAAAAATCCAAATCCAGAATGTCTTGAAATATAAAAAAGGATCCTTTCTTTGAGTTTGAGAAGTTGGCTGTGTACGTCTCCTGGTGACAGTGGGACAGCCTTTGTTATAAGTCTAAACTGAAAAATACTTTCTAAATTGTAAATCCTGGCAGGCAGTGAGGAAACTAACAAATCCAAATCCAGATGTCTTGAAATATAAAAAAGGATCCTTCCTTTGAGTTTGAGAAGTTGACTGTGTACGTCTCCTGGTGACAGCGGGACAGCCCTACAACTGTGTATCCAAAGCGTGAACTAGAGGATTCACTTTGGGCCACTGACTTACCCAATGTAGCAGGGACAGGCTGGAGTGGAGATTTAACCTATGTCTGTACAACCACCAGCACTCGTGTCCTACATGAAAGCATTTGCATAGGTGGGCTCAATAATGTGCCACAGCCTGAGGCATAAAACTGTCCATTTTTGAAAACTAACAGTAGTGAGAAGCGTGGACATGAGATAATAATCTATTCTGGTTCTGCAGTATGAACGTTTAACACAGTTTGTTGAAGATACCAAGATTCATATAAACACTTAATATGTGGCTTTGGATATGACCAGTTTGTGACAATGAAGAGGATTAGATCTTCCAGTTTAACACAGCACTCCAGTATGTGCTTATTTGCTGAATTGGTGCCTGCATCTCTTCAAAAGTCATCATTTTTTTCTTTCTACTAGTAGTCTGGATGAAAGAATCTGAAGCAATGATTCTGTCTCTGCGACTACATACAAAGCTAGAGCACAGAGGTCTTGTATTTCCAGATGGAAAGTTTTGGATGGAAATATGTTCCCAGGCCCTGCGCAGATGGCCAGTTCAGGAGCAGAAAGCCTAACACATTAGGACTCTGCTATGTACACAGACTCCAGGTGGTAGCTCCGACTGGGCTGCCTGACGTCTAGCAATTCTAAATAAATGGCTAGATCCCTCTTTTTCTACTTGGGCATCATTTATAGAAAACAGAACATGTCCATGGGAGGCTGCCTGGACTGTGAAACATTTACCAAAGTGGATGCATTTAGAAGCCTGAAATGCAGAGCTGTTGTATTGTGTGGAACTTGTGGGGATAAATCACTGACATAATTGTATATGACTTTGAAAAAACACACAAGAAGCTGGACACAAAAAGTTAGTACAAACAACGTGTCATCCTTGAGGTCTTGACTTAAAAACTTACATTGAATAGATAGGCTGTAACGTCTAGGCAACAGTTTGCATACACATTCCCATAAATACAGTGTTTGTGTCTAAGGTGCAGAGAGGAGGTGAAAATATTTGAGGAAACCTAAACATTTTTCCTGCCTTAATACAAAAATGCTTCTGAATAGCCGAGAAAGAAGGGCAAAGCAACCAGCAAATGTGTAGCGCTTTTCTAACAGCAAAAAGTAATAGCAGAATAAGTGATGCTTCATTCTTAAAGTTTGCTGTGTCTGACTCCAATCTTGTTGAGATTTGGGCGGACAGAGCAGAGATTTGCCCATCAAATGGGGTCTGGAGCATCATTATTTTTAATGTGACATTTAAGGAAATCGAGGCAGTCAAAAGGCAATGATTTGCCAGTCTTATTTTCATCTATTGCATTTTAAAGTCTAGAGCCTGGCTGAACTGCTGCAAAGTGGAAGACCTCACCTCTGCCCTGCTGCCTGCGTGGGAGGGCAGTTAATAAGGGCTGCTCTGTGTTAGGGGCCCAGTTGTGGGGCCCAGGCCTGCCGCCTGAATCTAGTTGCTTGGTTTTATCTGTGAAAGGTTTCAGTGTTCACTCCTGGTTTAATCCTTTTTTTAAAGATTATTTGTGGGATCAACTTTTTAATCTTTGGCAGGCCTGTACAAACAGCAGGTTGAAGCTGCAGTGCTCAGTTCTGGCGGTGTCTGCAGTGCCATCTAATGGCTACAACCAGCCCAAGCAGCTTTTAATCTTTTTTTTTTCCTCTCTTTTTAAAAAAATGTCCTCTTTTTTTTCGTTGTTTTTTTTTTTTTTTTTTCCCCCCCACAGCACAAAATTTGTTATCACCTCCAAGAGATCATAGTTTAGTAGAGATGGAGCGTCTCTTCTTTTCTGTTTGCAACCTTTCTCTTCCTCGCAATAAAAATAAGATGGGCTTCCTTCTAGATTTTTGCCACAATAAAACACTCAGTCCACCATAGTATTGTCTCAACAAGATTGGTTTATCCACACTGAGATTCTGTGGAAATGTCCTCCATCATGGATATTAGTGACAGGGCAAAATCTCCCTGACAATTTGTGTACTAGAAAGGAGTTGTTCTTATGCAGAAAATCTTCCCCAGTGCACAGAGATGCCTTACAGGGCTACTTACAGCCTAGTTCAAGCCTTACACTTTGTACGTCCCCAGCTGTAGGACCCTGTGTCCTGTGCTAGGCTTATGCTAAACCATTTGTGACAGTTCGTAAAACAGCCCCCCTCAGACCTCGTCCTCCCAATATGTGGCCGCGATGAACTTCACACTGAGATTCAGTGGAGGGAGGCTTTAGGATTAAACAAGGCAAAGGCAGGGAGACTCAAGTATGGTGAAAAAAAGCTGTTTTCCTCCCTGTCTGTGTCAGCTGATTGCTTGTGGTAGCTTTCTAGTGGTCGTGCAATGGAAATAAGGCAGGACAGAACCTGAGAGTTGCCCTTGGCATGTAATTTGTCTTTCTCCAAAATACTGCCCAGACACCTTTTAAGTTCCCCAAAGTGTTTTATATTCTTAAATGATGCTCAGGTCTTTCCATAGTTTCCTGTTAAGGAATGGATTTCATTCTTCAGACCTAATCCGTCCAGTTCCTTGGCTCACCTTGTAAATTCCTAACTATTGCAGGGTAGAGGGATGCTGGCAGTGCCCAAAATATTTTCTTTTCTCTCTGTTTCATTATAATTTTTAAGGCACTTGATCGTTTGTGTCCAAGCTCAAGTTTGTTATAGTGTATGAGGAGACTTAGGGTTTTCTGTCTGAGTGACTATACTTGAAGCTTCTTGCAAGGATGTGGAATTACACCTAGTGACTCAGATGGCCCTTCTAGGATGCTAAGTCCCTTGAAGTCAAAATTCAGCATGCTGGGTAGATACCTAACTCTTAACAGGGAGCCACAGTGATGCTTTTGGCAATAGGTAGTCTTGCACCTTGAATGACTACTGTTCCTATGAACACAGATCAGAACCCATGCCTAAGGATTTCAGCAAAGCATCACATTTGAGTGGTTTTATTTCAAGAATATGTTTATTTTTGTCTTGTGTGTCAGACTTTAGGTGTTTGAAACATTTGGATGCCCTGCTGAGTTTTACTTTTAGTGATGTAAATATCTGTTACATGAAGAAGATTTTGAATCTCAACTGTGAATATGAGGTGATGGTTTTTAATTTCTTTTCTTATTTGCCCTTGCTGTAGGATTTGCTCTCCTTGGAGGACATCCTTCCTTCCTTACAACACAAGACATACATCTGGGCACTAATGAGAGTCTCACAGATACAGCAAGGTTGGTAAAATGTCAGTTGATTGATCACTATGTATTTGGTAGTTGAATAGGCTGAAACCTGTCTTACAGGATTTTGGAAGCTAACATTTTCTTTCTGGAAAGTGTCAGAGGGCACTCAAAATTTCTTAAATATTTACAGATCAGCTCACAGAATCAGTAGTTCAGTACACCATCATTCTGTCCACTCTAGCTCTCCAAAACATCTCACAAGGAGAAATATTTCTATCAAATTTGGCATATAGAGTGTTAACAAGAGTGACAGTCACACGAACGGAAACATTTTATGAACCTCGGTAGTATAGCTCCCCTGATGACAGCACATATATTCAAACAACAGAAACTTCTGGTTCTGTTGTTCCTCATGGAGCTAGAAGTACAGCTGACTAGCAAATCAAAAAACCAAATCAAAAAGCAAAGACTTTATTTATCCTAGTTAGGCCAGATGCTGGTGGGGCTTAGCTTACCTGCAGTGACAGGGTGTCACAGAAGGCCACTCTGATCCCCCTATTTCAGCAGCACCAAACTTGACCAACACTTTGCAGGCAGTTTCTCATTTCATTTGCTCTCCTCCACAGCTGTACCCACTGTCAGGACTGCTGTGGAGGCTGGACTATGGTATTGTTCTCTTACTGGCACCCTTGGAAGATCTTAATCATGCCCAGTCCCACGTGCATGCAGGGATGGGTAGCTAGCACCCTATCCCCAGTGCTATAGCAGGGAAGAACTGAGCTCAAGGTTTTTCTCCAGTGGATTCCCTCCAATGTTGCAAAAAATAGGCAGAACATGAGGTTGTCTTTTGCAGGTGCTCTTGCTGTTTTTCATAGCACGCCATATATTAAAGACTCATCCAACCTCAGTATTGTGCTGCTTTCTAGGCAGCCATTTTGCAGCCTGAGGTCAGTTCAGTCAGGCTCAGCTGTTGGAAGGTTAGTAGTGTCTGAAAGGTCCTTTTTGTTCTGGTGAAAGATATGCAGTGTCAAGCTTGTCAGGCTCAAATCAAAATATGCGATCGGCCAGCTGAGGTTCCATTGCCTCTGCTGTATACTACAGTTTTCACAGTCAGTGGGAGAGATTGAGAACTATGTTACTGTTCTCTCTGTGATAAAATCCAAGGAAAATATAAGAAAAAGACCAAACATTTGAACATTTTAAATTTTTCTTTCTTGCTTTTAACGACTGAAGTGGAAGACATATGGGTGTTGATAGTAGAAAGTCAAAATTTCCATCTCTTGAGGCTTGAAAGTACTTAGCTCTCACTCCCTGCTAGATACATAATTCTGCCAGTATCAAAGTAAGCTGCAACAATAGTGTTCAGATGTTTCAACAAAAGTGTGTCCCACTGGCTTGCTTTAGTAACTACAAGTTTAAAAGATTCAAAAATCGTGTAAACTTGTGGGCCCACAAAGGGGACAGATTAATCTGAGACTTAACAGTCAAGGCTGAGGTACATTAGGCCATTGTGTCCAGCAGTGGTTGTGTCCAGTTCAGCACAGCTTATACAATGCCGTGGGATTCAAATACATCCCCTCAAAAGAAATTCTTCCTATGTCATGGGAAATAGCCCCAGTTTAAGCAGGACAGGTATAGCTTCATCAAAATGTGCCACTTAAATGCTTCAGAGCATGTGCATCCCTGCTACAACTCTACTGACATGAAATACGTAGGATTTTTCAAGTCAAACATACATAGCTTACTATGTCATATTAGAGGTGAATGGGAAACGTATCAAAGATAAATCCCCCACACGGATGTAAATAAGTATTATTCTCCAAGAATCTTGCCTTTTCTTCCATTCTCACGGGACCATTGTAAGGACAGAGCCTCTTGGCTGAGAAGGGAGAGGAAGAGAGGATGCTGACAGAGGACACAGGAGGGAGATGGGAGGCTGGTGCTGAGAGGCTGGTGCTGAAGAGGCAGAATGTGACATTGTGAGCAGGGGTACTGGCACGCCAGGCTGGAAAGGTGAAGATCAGCTATTTATATCAGCTTAAAGGAACTGTAATTGAGAAGGATGGGACACACTAGAGCAGTGGGGAATGAATGAAGAAGTGCAGAGGTGTCACGTTTGGCAAGGAGTGACTTCAGGCTCCATGACAAAATGATGTGGAAGGATTGCCATGCAACCAAAGGCAGCAAGTGAAGCCAAAGGAAGGGTTGATTTACCAGGCCGAATGTAAAATTGCACTGTGGCACTTGTGAATGGGAAGGGAAGGACAAATGGTGAGAGTCTTCAGCACAGTATGTCAGGGTGCCAGGTGGGCCCGTGGCTCCCGGGGCACTAGGGAGGCTCGAGTGCCAGGAGCTCCCTCTGGGTCAGGCAGGGCAGGGCCTCGTCAGCTGGCACCCGTCCCCCTGCCCCCAGCCAGGGAGCAGGGCAGCCAGGGGCAGCCACAACCCAGGGCATTGCACCTCTGTGGGGATGGGAGTGTCTGGGAGCTGTCTGGGAGCCTCCTCTCCCCCCCAACATCAGAGCGATGAGGGGTAGCCCTCAGCTGCACTAATGCCAAGTTGGCTCTGAGCCCCAGCAGCCAAACCTCCAGGAAGGGGAAGGATGTGCGGTCAGGGCCCTTACACAGTGCTTCCCTGCAATAACCTCTCCAAGCACCAGACGTGCAGGACTGTCATCCGGAGGCTCTCTGCCATTCAGATGCCAGCCCTGCAGCAAATCCAGGTGTGTTCTGATACACAAACAGACATGCTTTGTATAGGCCAGTTTTAATTTCTTCTTCTTCCCAAATGGGATAATAAAGGGCCATTAAATCTTTGGTTCACAGTCTCTTGAATGACCTTTGTTTGCACAAGCAAAAGGGAAAAAGAAAGACAGTAAGCTACAAGAAGTAAGGCAAAAAGTAGAAGAAAGCAAATCTTCCAGCCATTCTGGAGGAGTGCTCATTCTGTGGAGAAAGGTGTCTCAATACCCAGTTCCCATGCAAGCCTTCAGCCCTCCTTTTCGCTGTCACTGCTTGCTCTTCCAGGTCAAGTCCCTATTTATGACCCTGACCTGGAGATTTTGCTCCTCTGCTGAGTCACAGCACTCATCTGCTACAGTGGAGTGAGGGCTTTCCCAAGCCTTTACAGAGCCCCACGTGCTCTGCTTCACTCCTGCTCTCATTAGCAGAATTATTATTGACTTTGCATAATCAAGGCTGAGCAGTTTACCCAAAAGAACAACCTCAGTGTTAATTCCTTGGCATTTCTTGTGAATGAAGGATAAAATGCCAACTTCATTCAGTTAATGTAAGAATAAAAAAAGAATGCCTGTAGTAGACCCAGAGGGTATTTCAAATATTTACAGCCATGTGTCTAGGGCTCTGAAGGACTTAGAAGTACTTGAGATTGAGACTTAAAGCAAAAGGGGCACAGCTCTATGAAAGTCCCAGTTTTTATTAGAATTGCTGCAGGTAAGGGTTGAAGTAATTTCTGCTGTGAACATATTTTTAGTGACTTATTACCTGCTCATAATACAGTTCTTCCATGCTTCACAAGACATTTACATTTATGCTGACACAGTAGCAAAAAGTTACCACCCATTAAGGAGCTCTAAGCCTTTCAGTGCTGTTTAGCATGTCTGATATATTACGTGAAATGAAATATAAGTAGTGTATCTGTATTTTCCACTATAGAGCAGTTCCATTGTGCACCACTATAGCTCACTGACCATAAGGTTCAGTGACAGCACTGAAGAACTCATAGAGTGATTTTACCAGTCCACTGGCATTATTAGGGGATAAATCTCTGCATCTATGGGGAATGGGTTTACTTCTCACCACTTACTGAGAACACATCCACCGTATGCCCTTGTAAGACTAGGAATGACAATGAAGTACTCTTGTCAGAAATTTAAACCTTTTGAATGGGTGCATACTTTCAAAACCAAACACTACTACCTTGGATAGCAATATGCTAGCCAAAATATATGCAAATGCCCCATTTTCAAATTCAGAGATCAACCACACCAAAAAGGCATACTTTTATTTGTGTTTAATTTTGGATTTCTCAGAGGATACACTTGAGTAAAAAATTCTAGTTTTTCTCTGTAGAAACAAAAGTTATTTTGAAAACAGAGATATGCAGCATTCCAATATGCTCATACACTTGCAAGCTCTGGGATTTTGAAGTTTAAAGGTACACAGTGTTGCAAAAAGAATGAAAAGAGAAAAAGACTTTGTAGTTGGTGATAACACAGGAACCTTAAATGAAAAATCACCTGATGAGCTTGTGCTTACTCCTGCTCACCCTCCAAAACTTCACCTTTACTAAAGACTCTTATCTAGCCAGGTCTTTTTTCCTATGTAATCCCAGCCTTACATGGTTTCCTTTAAATTGATTTGATTACAGGAGACTTCATCTTTTCAGATGAGGTCTATTTTTTTTTTCTGAATTCAATTTGGTTTTGATTTCACAAAGAATAAACCCAGTTTCCACCTGGGTTTCCTACTGTAAGATATGACATCTAGAAACACTGGCAGAAGGACTGTCTGATGTCTTGCCGGCAAGTGCCTAGTAAGTCTAGTATCTGCTTTCAACAGATTAAGGAAGAAAATCCAGCAGTTTTCACTAATTGGTTATTGATTATGACTGAATTTCCTCTAATGGCATGTCCTGTAAAGGAACCATCTTCTTTGAATTCTTTATCAGTCGTGTTGGGTAGGAATCACCTATCTTGACAGCCTAAAAAAAGTCTAAGAAAAATGGGCAATATCCCAGTGTGATTGCCTCTTTTCCTTGACTGGTGGGACTGGCTATGTCTTGTTTAGGGTGGGCACCTGTTAGATGCATCACTGATGACTAGTTCAGAACAGAACAGGTTTCCCACAGTCACATGCTTCAAGCTACAATAAACACACACACACAGAAAAAGAAACTCGTGAGCTAAGAAGAAATGATGGCACAAACAGCAACTGTTCTGATACCTTGCAATCAGTAAATACCTTGTTCAGTTCTTCCTTTTCACTTGTAGCTGCTCTTGGCAGTCTTTTCTTCAGAGAGCGCTCTACAGAGAATCTTGTACCATTTTAGAAGAGTTTTGCTTGTGTGAGCAATGTCTGGTGTCAGTCGAAAATGTTTGTTGCTGACTTCATCAGGAGATTTGTCTGTGTAAAGGCCGTGGCATTAACAGCCATATTTCCACAAGACGATATACCAGAATTCTTCATGGCTAACCAGGAAGATAGATACTGCAAGGATTTTTCATACTCTTCTATTCAGTCTCTTCCTTGTTTTGTTTTAAGGTCCTGTTAGAGATAACATGAAAACACACAAGATGCTACTTCAAAGTCAGGCTTCAGGGCCTGATTAAAACACAGAAATGCAGAGAAATGCAGAGCTCCAATCCATATTTAATTTATCTAAAGGATTCAGAGCATACTATGCTAATCCACTATGCTAATCTCTTGAGTCTTTCACACTTTGGCAAAAGAGTTTAAGGCCAGAGAGGTACAGTGACTCCTGCATGCCCCTATTCATATATTGAGTTTCAAATCTGGGCATTACTTTAACACTGATACCACGAGTGTCAATACGCTCATGGTGTACATGCAGGAGAAAACCAGGCTGGTGGTGTTGGCCTCCTGTTTCTGTGTTCATTAAAATCAGTAAATAATTGTGGTAATCTAAGACAGATCTGTATTCCAAATCTTCACAAAGGTCAGGCTGTCATACAGAAACGCTGTAATATTAAGTCAACGCTACATTTGTTCTTTGCTAAAAGACTCAAGAAATCTTAAACTTTATCATCTCTTCTGAAGTTATCAAATTCTTCAAATGTTACAGTGTCATGCAATGTCTTATCTGAGTTCAGATACCTCAACATTTTGTGCTGGTTTTGGCTGGGGCAGAGTTAATTTTCTTCCCAGTAGCTGGTATGGGGCTGTGTTTTGGATCTGTGCTGAGAACAGTGTGGATAACCCAGGGATGTGTTTGTTACCGCTGAGCAGGGCTTACCCAGAGCCAAGGCCTTTTCTGCCTCTCACCCCACCCCACCAGCGAGGAGACTAGGGGGGCACAAGGAGTTGGGAGGGGACACGGCCGGGACAGCTGACCCCAATGACCCAAGGGGTATCCCATACCGTATGGCGTCATGCTCAGCATATAGAGCTGGGAGAAGAAGGAGGAAGAGGGGGACGTTGGGAGTGATGGGGTTTGTCTTCCCAAGTCACCGTTACGGGTGATGGAGCCCTGCTTTCCTGGGGATGGCTGAACCTCTGCCTGCCCATGGGGAGTGGGGAATGAATTCCTTGTTTTGCTTTGCTTGCGTGCGTGGCTTTTGCTTTCCCTGTTAAACTGTCTTTATCTCAGCCCACGAGTTTTCTCAGTTTTACCCTTCTGATTCTCTCCCCTATCCCACCCGGGGGGAGTGAGTGAGTAGCTGGGTGGGGCTGAGCTGCTGGCTGGGGTTAAACCACGACACTTTTGTTGATGTTACATCTGTAGCTACAATCAGATGTTAAAGAGGAAAAAACATAAAATACAGCAGTAATTTTCATTTACCTACTACAGTTTGTTAATAAGTAAAACTGCTGACTTATTAGCAGCTTGTTAAATGTCTGCATTTAAGTATGTTATGCAGGCATGATAAATTATTCAGAGAGCTGAAAAAATTTGATTCATTACCACTTCTCATTAATATTTAAGTGTTGCATGCAGAAGAGTGCAACAGGGATATATTTATTATGTTTGATTTGGGTATTTTCTGCCATCCTCTAGGGTGCTGTCCAGCATGACGAATGCAATCCTGGCTCGAGTTTATAAGCATAACGATCTGGACCTAATGACAAAAGAAGCCACGATCCCAATAGTCAATGGATTGTCTGATTTATACCATCCTCTCCAGATTTTAGCTGATTACCTAACTCTTCAGGTAACAATATAATCCCTGTTTAATAACAGGTTTTTTTGCTAAGTCTTGGTAAGTATTTGGGGAAGCCAAGTTCAAAACCATTTATTCCTATGTTTTTCTAAGTGGTAATTATATGGCACTTGTTATTTAAAGAGATCTTCATCCAGCAATATAATTAAGGACCTGTTTAATTCAAAACAATTACCTAGTCCTATCAGCTGTAGTGGGGCTGAAGTTAAGCATAAAATTAAGTACTTCATTGGAATTAGGCTGCAATTCAAAAAAATGTGCAGGGGGCTTTACATATTAAGATAAAGGTGAGTTGTTGGCTCAGTGAAAGCCAGTGGAAGTTTTTCCACTGACTTAAAAAAACTCAGTAGTTCACTCTTGATTCCCCCCGAACCTATGAGCAATTTGAAAGGAATCACTATGCATATTTTAGGAAATCGGTTGAACAACTTTGTGTTGAAAAGTCAGTTAAGGCTACCAGTGCAAATGCCCATTGTTCAGGCACTTGAACCTATTTAAACTTTGCTCACATCAAAGAATAGTTTAAAAAGATTAGATTTTATAGTTTTATCTAATGAAATAGTTGATTTGACAGCAGGATAACGTTTTACACATAGAATACCAGATGTTTATCTGTGAACAGAAGGACTATGCTGGTTTACAATCAATTGAGAAACTGGCTTATAAAAAAGATTGTTATACTGCAGTGCTGGTTGACAACTATGATGAACTCCTCTGACCTTGTTTACTTTGTGAATGAATAAAAATCACACTGCCTGAAAAAGGGAGGGCAGAATAATTTCCTGATTCATTCGGCTGTGTTTCTCAGCTGTCGAAGACTTTGCTATGGGATGTTCAGTATGTGGAAAAGATCTAGTGAGAGTAATATTAAATTATTCACTTTAAATACTGAAAGACTTACATGTTTAGTGAAAATTACTTTTTCCTTACTTTGATTAGTATTTTTCATAAAATTTGCAATACGAAAGTGAAGACACCAGCAAAAATTTGTGAACCTGAGACTAAAATGCTTCACATACCTCAGGATAAGGTACATTTGCAAGATCACATTGAGCCAGCCTAAATGAACTGTTCAAATTAGGTAAGACAGTAAGCTGTAATGAGAACGTCATCAATCACTAAATGTCATCATTTCATTTAAACACTGCGTGCAACTGTAAACCAGGTGAATTTTATCGTTGTGTTTTGTGGGGGGTTCTCTCTGGCAAACACCTTAGTTATTAGTATTTTACCACTTGTGAATAACAGGCTTCAGGAATAATCTGTGATTCACAGTCTACACAGCTATCGGTATCTCTGCCCCTTAACATGGTTTTAAGCAGGCCACTGACTACGGCACCAAAGTTCAGAGTGCTGTTGCCCTGTACTCCATCTCCAGTCAATGAAGAGAGACTGCTGAGCATCTTAATCACCTTCTAGAGATACATGCCTTTCTCCACTGATCTTAAGGGGAAACCTATGGAGATCAGCAGAATGAGTACATGCCCTCTTGATCATCCTCTGCTCCTGCTCCACTCTGTCCTTTTGTAGGGCAGCCATGGTAGACGCTCCAGGTGAACATGAGCCCATGGGCTGGACTCTTCCTTGGTTTGAATACCTAGGGCAGCAGCAACAGCAGGTGGGTGTCCTTGTTGCATCAAGCACCAGGGAGGACGTTTTTGGAGAGTGTCCCTGTGCATTTTAGATGATGAGGAAACAAAACCATAACAGTTGGTGCTGAAACAAAAGAAACATCTGACATGGAGAGGTATCAGGACAAAGTGAGCACTTACAGCCAGGGAAGCTTTTTAAAATTTGCAGCACTTTCCCGGTCAGCTCGATAAGCAGAGCACTTGTTTCCTCCAACTGTGCCCATCTCTCCCCCAGTCTTTTCAGCATGTTCCTTAGCCCAGAGTTTGTCAGGAGGTCTTCAGAGGGCAACTGGGTGGCCAACCATGCTGCACCACTGGTTTCTGACCCATTTTCCATTCTTGCTTTCTTACCCGGGAGAGAGGGGCAGGCGGGGGGAGCTCTCAGCAGCGCACTGTGGGTGTTGGCACTGCCTGCTTTTTCCCCTTCTGACATGCCCGTCTGCCACCTTTTTTCCTCTCTCCACTGTACACTGAGGTGGAGAAGACTGGTCTTACAGCCAGCAGCATGTAATAAAATGGCATTTTAATCATATTATGAACTTTACCAGGTCGCAAAAGTAGGATTAACACTTGAAAAAATGTGAACCACAGGGTCTAGTTGTTACTTACCACAATCAAACCTCTCGTGGGATTTTTGGCAGGGTAGAAAGATACTATCCAAGTGCTACCTGCAAGAAGATTAATATAGGGATACTAAATAGTACCTCTGATTCTTTAAATGAGTTGAAAGTTCATGTATAACATTTGAACTGCTTTCCTGCAATACAAAAGCAATTTATTTGATTTATACCTACATGCAAACTGCAATAGTGGCACAGACTGCTAGCCTTATATTTAAATATAAATGCAGATTTTGTGCAGCTTATTTCTCTTTCAAAATGTCTCTTCCTTATCTCTGTAAATATCTTCCTGCCAGGATCTGCTCCTCCCTGCTGTCAGTATATACCCAAAACAAAATGTACTTTTTTTTTTCCCCTCTTCTTTCTTCTCCTGCTGCATTTGCCAGTGGAGCACTACATGCACTCTGGCCCTCTTCATACTTAGCACATTTTTATTATTCCATTTTCTAAATCCTATTAATTTTGTCATGTGCCTTCTTGAATCCTCTTTGAGCACTTTCTCTTCAGTCTGAAACTGCCTAATTTCCTGGTTTGTTTTGTCAGAATGTCTTCTTGCTTATGGCTTCTGATTCCCTTTTCACAGGTGCATTTTAGTGTGGTTATTTTAGGATAGTCTATTGCATTCCCCAAACAATGCAGCTGGTTTATTTTCAGGGCTGTCAGTTCTTGTTCTGAATTCAGGGTGTTCTTGTTAGATGGCAAAGTGTGCTCCTGTCATGAACACCGGGGTGAGATTCTTCAGGTTCAACGTCCTCTTGCCCAGTGCCTTCTGTCTGAGCAACCTGGAGCCCCTCACATGTTTGACATCTAAGCTGGCTCTGCCCTTTAATACTGTGCTCAGGATTAAGGCCTTCTATTAGGCCAAGAGGGATGTTTTTCTTAACGTATGTGCTGCCCTCTTTCTTAAAAGTTGGGTTGATCTGAGTTTGCTCTTGAGTTATAACCCACTAGAAATGGTTGTAAACATTATACACCCTGATTTTGAGGGTTTGGGGATTTGGCCTTTAAAGACTGTGAGTTTGTGTGCTGGTACTGTGCACACGCAGAGCCTCTTTCCTTCTCTGCCTGTGCTGAAAGTATGTAACAGCCACTTGCTGAGTCCTCCCACTGCCTCTGGTCTCCTGGGCAGAAGCTGTGGCTCACAACTTCTGCTCTGCGAAGCTTGGCTGGAGGGCAACGTCACACAATTTGTATTCCAGGGACAAACCGGGTATTGACATTGATTCAATTGATATTAATGTCACTGGCCAAATCAGCTAACTTGTAGCTGACTGCAGGATGGCCAGACTGGTAATTAGAGTGGATCCATATGCCACTAGCTTTTTATGTCACTGGTCTGAAGGGAAATTTCTTTTTCAGAAATAAATGGTTGGCATAAGAAATATATCAGTGATTCCTTTTTAAATAGCGTAACGAATTACAGTGTTGCCCAGCTTGAAGAGGGTTGTCGTGTATTCTCAACTTCTCCTCGACATGTGACCCAAAGAGCTCAAATTATTATAGTCTTCAAATTCATCACCGTCATCATCATTATTCTAACAATTAGAAATCCCAGCTAAGATCTGGATTGATCCTGTAGAATATACTGTTTCAATAACCATGACAAAAACCAATGTGGGAGTAAGAAATATAACTGGCCCAGCATCTACCTTCAGCTCAGTTTGAGAGCCAGTAGATCCAAGTTTGCCCAGTTTCTCATTTCCTGGATTGCACTGTCTCCCAAAGGGCTAAAGCTATGACTAGTCCCCCGCTTTCCATTTTAAATTTTGACACATTATTGATTCATTATTCAAAAGCTTGTTTTAACTGGGAGCTGTTATGACTGTTGTGGTCAAACATTTCAGAAGTAATCTATAATGGTGTCAGAGTTTTAGCATAGCAGAGGCAAACACGAATGTCCCTCATTTGTTAAACCGCACTTCTCTAAACATACAACAGTGCTAAATCACTGAGCATGCTTATTTTTTCCCAGGGTTTGATACACAGATACACTGCAACCATGGATAAGAACAGAATGAAACGTTGTAAAAGCAGCATGAGGGTGAGAAAGTTGACTGTAAAATTGACATTAATCATTTAACAGGGATTTTTCATGAGAATAGCAAAGCCAAGTTTTGTGGCACTACAACAATCACTAGTTTGCCAAAGAGGCATTCATAAGGGAGAAGGGCTCTAAACTTCCTAAATATGTTAATTTTTTGTATGACTTTACTAGGAGTGTAAATATCAGATTCCAAATGTAAAGAGAAACTGCAGAACACAAGCAGGTAAAAAGCCTACATCGATATAACAGAGTTTGGAAGAATTGGGGAGGGATGTAGGAGGAAAAATACCTTCAGAGGCTCAGGTGATCAGCATATATTATAAAGGTTCTGGTTTAACCTAGAGTGTTACCATCATGGCAAAACACTTTTAGCAGGATTTTCTCTATGCGGTTGTATAAGCATATACTACAAAACAGGGGGGAAAGAAAAGTATGTCTCGTATACGATAGCTTTCGTATTGCTTCAAAGCTTTCTGGTTCTGACCAACACAATCACCTCATCTTTCTTGGAAGCTGAGGATGCATGCATATAAGCAGTACAGTCACAGTCATAGTGAGCTGGCTTTAGATGAAGAGGTTTGAGTTACAGCAGCGGTGCACCAGTGACAGCATAAAGCTTAGCACAAGATATAAAATAGGCTCCACTAGCACACACACAGCTTGATTCTGCCTTGTCTACGACTTCTTCCATTAGCTAAACATCTTCATTAAGATTAGCTCAGCTATGTCCACTCTATACAGTAGTCACTGCAGATGGGGCTTTGCAATTTGCAGTGCATATTGAGGGTCATTATACAGACATCTCCAGTACTTCGTATTTTATCTGTAACAGCTAGTAGCTTGGGAAAACAGAGGGAAGTATTTAGTATGCACTGTGCTTCTTTTAATGCAGAGTAGCAGCTGGTAATAAGGTGGAAGTTATTTAACATAGCAGTATATTTATGACTCACTAGTCAGTGCTTTGAGCATTACAGGCTGCAATGTCTATTTTTAAACAGTAAGATCAAAAGAACTCAGGGCTGTCTCATTTGCTCCTGGCTGTGGGTTCATGTCTCAGCTATCACTAAGCCCTAGCTGGAAACAACCTCTTAAATAAATGCTTTAGTCTGGCCTTCTCCTAGGAGCACCATTGCTAGGAGATGTGGAAGGACTTTGAAAGATCCTTAGAGACCTGCAGAGCTGTTATACTGAAATAACTTCCATGTCCCCAAAGTCCTGATTTGCTCTCCTGTAAATGCCCTTGCATCAAACCTCTGCCAATGAGCCTGTTGCTAACAAACTTCAACAGAAAAAGGGATAGTTTTACAACACCATAGTTCTAGCCCTTAAACTCTACTAGGTTTAGATTTCAACAGCATTTTAATGTCATTCAATATTTCAAGTGCTACTATTTTTGACTCAAAATTGTGGTCACTGGCAGAAATGCTAATAACTTTGTTCTGGAACAACTTCCCAACTATTTGTCTAGGAGAAGCTGCTGCCAGGAGAGGAGAGGGTAGTCCCAGCCCTTTTCCTGTTCAGTCTGTTGGCATCTTTGCTGTGACTGCCTGCAAGGCTGCCAGTTAGTACAGCTCTATGATGTGGATGCTTATCCTCCCTGACAAGCATTGAATCATGTCACACAAAGTGTTGAAACAATGTCTGGCTTCCAGCTACTACAATGCAATTGTAGTATGGCCCAGTTTTGAACTAAGAATAAAAGGCTCTTCATTGTGTCTTTAGGCTTTTGAGTCGTGAGGTGGAGTTGTACAGAGCAGGCATATTTGGTTATGTCTTTACAAACTTTCTGGTATCAACTTAAGTACCTATAGACATACATATTTAAAACAAGGCTTGCTAAAGGGCTTCAAATTGTCCTGCTCTGGAAATATGAAACTCCTGTTACTCTTGTTCCTCCTTAAGCCTTATCTATTGATGGCTGAGGGCCAGAGTAGCTGCACATGTACAGGCTGTAAGT
The DNA here is from genome assembly GCF_000690535.1 of Cariama cristata. Classification (NCBI taxonomy): domain Eukaryota; kingdom Metazoa; phylum Chordata; class Aves; order Cariamiformes; family Cariamidae; genus Cariama; species Cariama cristata. The sequence goes on along the minus strand of NW_009637160.1, from coordinate 49,802 downwards.
GCCATCAGGCAAAGGTACGGTGAACGCTGTAATGCTGTTTCAAGTTCGGGTAATCCCCACCTTAAAAAAATCACTGCACTCCTTGGCCGTACAAGGGAGAACAAACCCTGCAAGCCATGAGTGGCACAGCTGCTTTCAAAGTATTGCTCCTTGCTGTCCTGTACAGCTGCGATGGTTAAAATGCACTCTAATGCACTGCCATGGCCATGGGGAACATTGTGTAGTGACAAATCTGAATAGGGATATTTTCACAATTTGGGGGAAAGCTGGAAGGAGTGCTATCCTAGGCATTAGAATTGCCTCTAAATTAAGAATTTCTATGATTCACTGATGTTTATGAGCACCAACCCATGGCTGTACAGCTTTGGTCCTAAGGTTACTGTGTGTCTGGTGCTGCATCTCTCAGTCTGGGCTTCACCATATGGCATACGTGTCAATGTGTCCTTCACTGGAGAAAGCTGCAGCACTTGGGCCTTCATGTAAGACACGGGGGGCTTTCCCTCCTTGACCATCTTGCAGCTGCAGTAAGTCCAATTAAAAGTATGCAGCTAGCATTTGAAGGTAGCCAGCCTTCTTTGCACCAGACCTGTCTGATCAATCCCTCCTACCTAGTGCATCAGCTTGCTCAGCGCGCCTGGAACATGACCCCAGGGCTGTCTGATTCATTTGGCAGGAACACTATGGCGGGCTGAACGGGCTCACTGTCACCTGGATCGGGGACGGAAACAACGTCCTCCACTCCATCATGACGAGCGCTGCAAAGCTGGGAATGCACCTGCGTATTGCGACTCCCAAGGTAAGAAAGTCACACACATGGAGTAAGGAAGGCAAACTTTGCCCATCCTGGTGTCAGCCACTTGGATGCTTCCCAAGGGCCTCAGCTAGTGGTGCCTGCATGCATCTTGAGTGCCAGCTTTTAGAACCAAGATTCAGAATGCTGATTCACTTATTTTCATGCAAAGCAGGAGTTATTCTACTGAGTTTAACTTCAGAAAGGCTGAGGGGAATCCATGACTGCAGTATAAATCATGGAGGATGATAACTCCATTTGAGAAAGTCTTACAAATTCACCCAATGCCCTCTTGCCCACCAAAAAATTTGAAAGTTGTTTCATATTGATGGAAGTGTTGCATCTTGGTTGGTTCAGCTTGGTAACGCAGCTCTTTAGAACACTGCGTTGTAATACAATATAAAATATAAAATAAAGAATCAGTTTAGACCAAAAAATTAAATTATATATAGACATTTCATTCTGTAACTGTTGGAATACATTTTTCTTACCTTATCAGAACACTTTCCACCAGTTTATCTCCAAAATAAACTTTCAACAAAATCAACATAATTTCCTCAAGTTTTACAGTTCTGAAAGACATTGTTCTTCCCACGGCAAATGATTGAATCAGTATTTTTCTAACGAGTGATAATAATCAGTAAAGGTCTTATATATGTTCCATGATATGTTACTTATCATCTCTTTTGGCAGGGCTTTGAACCAGACCTCAGCATAACTAAAATAACTGAACAGTACTCCAAAGAGGTAGGAGCCTAAGAAATAGCCTAGTAGAGTAGTTTAAATAGAGTTTATTTTCATTATAAATGAAGTTGAAGTTCCTTGTCTTCCTCATCTTCCTTTTTTTCTTCACATTAGTATGGTACCAAGTTACTTCTCACAACAGATCCTTTGGAAGCTGCAGATGGTGCCAATGTCTTAGTTACAGATACATGGATAAGTATGGGACAGGAAGAGGAAAAGAAAGAGAGACTAAAGGCATTTCAAGGTTATCAGGTTACAATGCAGGTAAAAACTGAGATTCAGTTTTTTGTTGATGCTTTTACAGTTTACATTTATAACAATCAACATCAGCAAAGCGTGGGTTTGGTGTTTTTTTGAGTGGAGCCATGGAACAACCACATGTAAACCTCCCTCTGGCTTGAAAAACCCACAAAGATAACAAAATTTGAGTTATCTCGTATGCTTCACGTGGCTTGGCCTCTTTCAGAGCTTCCCAATGAGATCTAACGCCAGAACATGTGCAGGAGAGCTAACCCTTTACTTCTTTATGACCTAAAAACTGTTTCTGACTTTGCATTTCCTCTTTGCTACCAGAAATGATCCCTTATATTTAGAATGAGCTATTCACAGATTAACTCTTAAATGCCTGGGCAGCATTTAGGGCAATTTTGTGTATATCTGTCAATGAATAAAGCATTAAATATATGTCTTTAAAATCATCTAGTTGAAATGCTTATCAGCACAAAATCACTTAGAGAAAATGTAAAGTCATAAACTATTAATTGTTCAAGATAAGAAGGACATTTTCCTGACTGATAGAATTACTGGTTTAATTGACTGTGTTTTAATATAAGTTCACAAAATACTGTTGATGGGTATGTCTCTGAAGTGGCCTAAAATGCTTTAATTCATTGTTCATTGGCATTAGATCAATATATTATGAGTGACAATATCAAAAGCAAAAAAAAGATATAGCCTTTTAAATCATGGTTTAGTATGTTCTTTTTGCAATTATCAATTGTATTACATTACTGTACAACATTCAAATGAAGATTGCACTTTATTGATCCACTAAGTCACTGGAGTTTTTACTCCTCTACTAAAGTCAGAGAAATAGGAGTAAATATTTGACTTTTGTGAAGTCAGCACTGAACTCTTACTGACTGGGGATATTCCCATCTTATTCACAGATGAGGAATTCTTTTGAAGTCAGTGGAATTCTTCTGAGTTCATCATCCAAGTAACTAGAGCAGGAGCTAATATAAAATTTGTTAACCTTTTTACTAGTTAAAGATTTTATTAATGTCCTCCCATATATCTTTATTTTTTTACACTTTTTGATCTACAGACTGCAAAATCTGCTGCTTCCAACTGGACTTTTTTACATTGTTTACCCAGAAAACCTGAAGAAGTTGAGGATGAAGTATTTTATTCTCCACGGTCACTGGTTTTCCAGGAGGCTGAAAACAGAAAATGGACAATTATGGTAAAAAAACAAGAAGATAACAGTACTTAGAGGTTTGGGTCAGCTTCTGTTCTGCCTCACACTACAGGCTCGGATTCAGCTTGGTTCCTCAATAAATTGTAAATGTTAATACATATGTTTCAAATGCACCCAACAGCACATCACAGTTTTTACTATAGGCAACATATATATAACATATATATATGTATATATATAGCACAAATACTTCTGGACACAAATGTGACCTACTTTGATGATAATCTGCTGATGTTTGACCCAGTTTTTATCACTAAGTGAAATCTACAGTATAAACTGTAATCTTTTGGTATTTAAATCACTGGGTTTACTCTAATGATTAACTCAGCTGGTCAGTTTTAAAACATGTTAAAAGCTGAGGTCCCAGGGACTGGTCTTAGAAACTACAATTTCCCAGACACTTAAAGCTAGAGATTCTGCAGTTTTCTCTCAGGAAAAACCGCCACTAACACCAATGGGAACTTTTCCTCAGACAGTGCTGCCAAGAGCAAAGCTTTGAAGGACCCTGAAAAGTTATGGTGTGGGTAATACTGTGTGATCCATGGGATCCACGAGAGGACACTTGGCATTTAACATAAACCATAACTCCCCTCTCAGCATTCCTAGAATTTCAAAAAATTACTGCCAGATCTCAGCAGCCTGTTATTTATTGTCGGCTTTAGAACCATCAGGTTGACAAAAGCTAGTGAAAACTTTCAGAGGTGAAAGAAACAAACAGAAATAGCATTGTCATAGCTCTCAGATGAACTGTAGATGTTGCTCCAAGTGAAGAAGTGCTTGAGTATTGTATTCACCAAATCCTCAGGTTTTGGACACGGGTCAAAATTATTAACAAATTTGTGTTAAAGTCATAGTTTTGGCCTTAAAATTCCAAAAAGCGCTCGTATTAGTTTTATTTTAATTTGGTGATGTTTCTAATTGCCCTAAATAATATTTTTAAAAAGAAAATAAACCCTGTACTTTGGGTTCCAGCTGCACATTTTTTGGGGAGGATAAAAAAAATGCCATCTTTGTATTTTATCAAGCTATAAAAATAATGAATGTATGGGTCTTGTTTATATATTATTTTCTGCCACTTTCAGCTCAGAGAGCAAGCTGAAAAATAAATTATTTGCTCAGCTGTGGTTCCAATCAGAGCTGAGCGCAGCTACGACATGGGTGGCAGCGAGGGGCTGCACTGCTGTATGTTCAGGCCCCACTGTGTGCCTGAACTGCCCGTCCCTGTCACACTGAGCTGTGCTGGAGGGAAAGGAAGGACAGGCAACAAGACCACAACCCCTGGAGAACCCTTGTAAATCCAGTTCTGGGCCAAAATAACAATTTGCAGTCAGACGTTGCTGTGAAATCACGACAGTGTGAACCAGGTAATACCTTGTCAAAACCAAGCAAGCGTGGGGCTTGTTATGTACACAGGTGTGGGGAGGACGGCAGAGCTGCTGCAACACCGTGTTTTATTTAGCTGACATTCCCATTACTCTCATTTCACGGCCATACCAAGGTTTGTTGGGGTACGAGGGGAGGGCAGGCGAGGTAGATTGCACACTATTAACCTCAGTGAGAATTTTCCATGTTTTATCACAGAAAGCGTAGCTAAAGCGGGATAAATGTCAAAGCCCTTAGTCTAGTATGGCTCTCACGGATGCTAATGGAAGTTCTGCTGAAATCCAGAAGCAAGCCCGCGTGCTCTTTGGGTACCTACAGCCTCTCCTAGCAGTAACTGAGGATACAATATAACACAGCAAAAAGGCCTCAGCATTTCATCTAAATGCTTTGTCTGAATTTCTCCTAGGCTGTCCATTAATACATTTTGTCCGTGCTGAGAAAACCTATCAGCTACAATACAGAACATCCTAACTGATTTTCAGCTCTTTCCTGATTCATCATCAGAAATTCTAGCAAATAAATCTAAGTGTGCAGTTTTTGTCAGACCAATAATTTTCAACACAAGACTTTAGAGCTGGAAAATATTTCCCCCTTATTTATTTTTATGGAGTATCTGTTTCCAATGTGATTGGATTTTTTTTTTTCTTCTTCTTCTAGGCTGTCATGGTTTCCCTGCTGACAGATTACTCACCACAGCTACAAAGGCCGACATTTTGATGCTTGGATTCCTGCCAAGAGAAAAATATTCCTCATCGGCAGAATATTCTGGTCCGCAAATACATAGATCTTCTTCAGAAAGGATCGAGGCAATGAATGATTTTTTAATAAAACCGTATAGTTAGCTGTGTAATATTGCATTACATTCGTGAAAATGTTCAAGACAATAAACACCATTGCGAAAGCTGCTTTTCATCTTGATGCTCCAGCTTGGCTATCCTTTCTAGTGATCAGCATCATGGAAAATGTTCCAAGGTTGTACTTTAATGATCTGCCCTACCGGCATCATAGGCATAGCACAGTCTACACGTAGCTGTATTGGAACTTGTATAGTGTAATCTGACAGACAGAAACTTCTCCCTGAACCGGTCCGTTTAATTGCTGATCTCAAGAAGCATGCGCAGAGCAGCGGTGCTGTAGTTTGCCTTGGTTGCCTGCACTTCGTGGGCACCCTGGCTCCTGTTTCTGTCCTCCAGACAACCTCCAAATCCCACTCCTGTTTGACACCGAAAATAAAGAGACCTTGTGAGCATTATCTTCCTCCATGACATTCCTGTGGGCTGGCACAGGAGGATGTTGCTGTGGAATTGGAAGAGAGCAGCTTCCGCAGAGTTGGATGCGGCAGAGAGACACGGCTGGAAGGAACCGGTTCATTCTTTCTCCATCTCTCCTAGACCTTCACTCCCCAAAGAGAATTTTGACTAAAGAAGCAAGTTTTCTCTTTCTTTTTGTCTAAGCAAACATGAGGGGCACCATATGATGGAACTGTATACAGTTCCTTTGTGGAAAGAATTTGCTGCATTTTGTCTAGTGCTGTAACATGGTGTACGCTTCAGCTAATCCTTCTCAGTAGTAAACAGATTCATGACATTTGTAGTTTTTATGATGACTGGATGTCTGCATTTAATATTTCAGGTGAAGCTTTGAGTACTATTAAAAAACAACTTCTTTTTTGTTTCTAATCAGTTTCAAGAATGTGTTTATTTTTTTCCTGCTGTAATACTGGAACAATGTCTGTGATTTTTCAAAAATTCTGCAAATGACTTTCCATTTTCTGACCAGCTGCAAATCATTATTTAATTTCTTTCAAGATTGGAGTTCATTGCTGGGCCACACAGATCACTGAAATAAAAATAAAAATGCATTTGTTTATCTACCCACTTATGATTGATTCATTGTTTTTGCAGGCATTTGTGTGTCTCTTGTTAAAATTAACATTTTCCATTACAACATTACAAAGGTTTCAATAATTCAGTGATCATTTACACTTCAGCAGAGACCTAGCTGCGTCAATGATGGAGGAATAGGTTATGTGCTAGAAATCAATGTTTTACTTCCCAATTTAGTATGTGGAGGAAAATGTGTGCAATACAGTGTATTTCTGGTTGTGTTAGGTCCTGCTTGGTGAATCCAGCTGCAGTTCAGCAAGATACTTAAAAGTGTGGTTGGTCCTTTTAGAGCTACAGAGCTGTTGAGTGCATAGGATTGTAGATATCCTTACTAACTGCATTTGAGTGCTATCTGAGGGTAAGACAACTCATTTTGCTAGTCCTTTCATAAAAAAACGCATAATTATCAGTTTTATTGTGTTGAATAATGTACTATCAGTGAATTCAGGCAGATTTATAATAACGAAGCTGTATTGTTAAATGTTTCATGGTGAACAGATTAACAATTATCTGCTACTCTTTTGCTTCCCTGTGCTCTGATTAGAGCTAATGTTCATCACGGTTATTGCAGACTCTTTTTATACTCGGGAATGGGAGCGGGATGCCAGGCATCTGAATCCCCTTGACATTTTTAAAACACGTGCATAGATCTGCTGCGTAGCACGCGAGCTATGGAGTCCAACATTTCCAGGGGGGGTAATTTCATGTGGTTCTATTCCTCTGTGAACATATACGGCGAAGGGTGATAGTCCTTGCTCTGTCTTGCACAAACTGCTCGCACCATCAGCTATTCTGATGCTTTCTAGAAGTACTGGGTGAACGTAATGCACGTGTCCTGAGTGACCGACCGTTGTGCGGAAGCGCTGAACGTACTACATGGTTCTGCACGTGCAATATCCAGTTTGTCTGCTGGGAGCCAGACACATCCCAGCGAGGCAACTTTCCCGAAGATGTGCAGGCTGTCTGCAGCGTGTGTGCAGAGCAGATCTGGCACTGCCCGGAGGCGTTGGGTTGGTACCAAACTGACCTGTACAGTTCTGCCCCAGGGACCCAAAAATATCTTGCCCTGAAGGGTTTCTGTTCTGCCCGAAGGGACTTTCACTGCCTCCCCGTGCGGCAGAACAGCACTGCGAGGCTTCATCCACGTGCCCAGGTGAAGCATCCGGGGATTGCCGGGTGGTAGCTGTGGTAGCGTGCAAGACGGTATTATTATGCCATCCAGACTCCTCATGAATTCATTACTTGAATTTACAAGTGACGACTGCAAATGTGGTGAGTAAAGGAAACAGCAACAATGTAAAAAGATTTTCTAAGGGAAAAAAATAGTTATCAGCATTCAAGGGGCTTAAAACAAATGCGTACCAGGTAGCAGTCACTAATAGCTTACAGTGTTTTTCATTACATTTATTACGCTTTAATCAGTAGAAGTGCTGTTTTCATTGCTGAGTGCACTTGAAGGATCGGGTGTTGTTTTCTCCGTCTTTTTACAGAGAGGCTCCTGCCTGGCTCCCGGTAGCGTAGACCTTCCTTCCACAAAAGCCCGGCTCTTCTGTTTGACCAAGAGAACAGCCCTGGGCCAGTTCGGGTCTATCAAGTCGCACCCACACCTGACTCATTTAACAACCCCAGCTCCGGTCTCTCACCTTCACCCACTTGCAGTGCTGTGTCCTGGTCCCTCTCCAGGACCGTGCACTGACACGGGCAGCCGCCAGCCTCCTCCATCACCTGCTCAGGGGCGCAATGGGGGGACTGACCCCCCCTGCCCTCTTCCTCCTCACCGTGGGGCCGGTTGTGTGCTACCGCATGTTCAGCCACATCCACCCTCGCACACAGACAGGCACTGCCGTTGGGCTGTGCCCCAAGGGGGTATACACATCCTAACTGGGGTGCCCAAAGCCCAGCTGCAGCTCCGGAGCTACTGCTAATTCTGGCTTTGATACAACCGGGGTAAGTCTGATCCCAGCTGAGGCCCTGGGGGAGGATCAGGGGCCCAGAGGTGACTCTCATGTCATTTTAGACAGCTGAGGGTCACGGAGACATCTGCACAGACCCGGCAGATGTGACAGAGGACAGATGGGACACTTCGAGCAAAAACTGGTGGCCAGCGAGGACATCCTATGGCATCTCAAAGGGCCTTGGTCTTGTGCTTTGGCACCCTACCCACTCCCTCCGTATCCCCATGGCCCTTCAGAGGATTACTCCTCTTCTACACCTAGACTCAGAAAGGCAGTGATGCTTTTCAGCCAGTTACGCGCTCTGTAAGCTCTTGTTCTGCAGCTTGTTACCAGCAGTGGTGGGAGTCTTTGGTTACCCTTACGTGATATTCTGAAAGCGATCTAACATTAATTAGAGATTCAGTAGAGAAACAGCAGCAAAATGCTTCTCTGCAATTTTCTCAAGGAGTAGGAACATTTTTTCCCTGTGTCCTACAAAGCTAAGAGACAGCACAGTAACTACAGCAGATGAGAAGCCTGCAGAAAGAATTTGCAAATAATTAGTATCTCTAAAAATATGAGGAAGGACTGAGTGGGGAGCATGGACAACCAGGAGGGAACAAAGAAAGTAAGAATTCTCAAACAGAATTAATAATCTATTTGCACGAGCTTACAACAGGAATGACACTGGAAAAAAATCTACAGCAGATTTACTCGTTGTCTGGTAGCAGAAGCAGTCTCCTGTGAGAAGCCGAGTTGCTAAAAGGGAAATACAGGAATAATTAGATTAATTAAATAGCAAGGAGGCACCCAGGTTTGACAGCATGAAGTCCTCCAGAGCTCTTGAATTAAACGTTTACCCCTCCTAAGACTGGCCAGTACGATGGCTATAATTATTTTGCTGCCTTTCAAATTTTGCCAAAGAGGGAGGAGGAGCTGGATGAAGGTCTGAGTGATGCCCCGAGCCGATCACTCGGTCTGGGGAGAGCTTTCATGACTGAGTTGAGATATATTGAGCTTAGTTTTGTTTTCCAGAAACGTATAATACTGGTGGAAAGTCTGAAAAACAGACTTCACACAAAGCGAAAGGTTTCTTCTTTCTTCTGGCTCTCCCATTACCCAGTTAATCACTTGGTTAATGTCTTGAGCAAATAAACAGTGCTTTTTTGATTATTTTGCCACACCTATTTAACCAGCTGCCTTTCAAATGCAAAGCCCAGAATTTCTGGGTCTTGCCCAAGGTTATGTGTACAGAGACACTTCATAAGCCACAATAAACATTTTATTCAGCCCATCACTCGCTGTCACGACTAATGGGCTACAGCTATTTGCAAGGCTATTTGATTCTTACACAATCTGGTTACCAACTCTTTGAAGAAATCCCAAACCTTTGCGGCCTCTGTAAATGCTGATGATCCCTTCCATGTGTATGCCTGTAGAGGAGTTTTCTCTAGGGGCGAGCAACCTGAGGTGACTCCGTTCAGAGAGCGGATCTTTCACAACCACAGTCAAAGCATTGCCTGGCCCTGCCAAACCCCTTGGAAAGCTCCTCGAGCTCTGCATTGTGCGATAGAGGAGTGTTGAATTCTGCCGCTCTCTAATGGGCCTGTTTTAAGGGGATTGGCACCCGTGCAAAGTAGGCTCCAACACAAGCATAATATCTAGAAAGAGAGACGAGCATCAAAATTGCAAACTTGGCTCATCAAAGTGACTTAGTTTAGCCAAGTCTTAAGTCCAACTGTGAGGAACAGCAGTGATAGCTGGGGAAGAGAACTGAAGAGTGGGCAGGGCAGATGCAGGTCATGCTTAGTGATTTAAGGACAAAATAATGTTCATTGGAGGGAGAAAGCTAAACTACTCACCCAGGTTATGGGACTTCACAGGTCCCTCTCCAGCTCCTAGCCAGCAAATTCAACAGTGTCGCACCTGCTGGACTTCTGTCCTCTCCAGCATCCTCACCTGAAACGCTCAACTGCTGTCTGAATGTGAGGTGGATGTTCTCCGTGGGACACGCCATGGTCCTATTCCTGGACAATTTGGACTGGAGGGCACGGAGGAGCACGCCATGGCTCCCTTGCTGCTCACATGCCCCGATTCCCCGCCGGTGGGATGCAGGGCATACGGGGCAGGGTGTGCAGTCAGTTTGCTGTCCCAGCCCTGGGAGGTGGGACATCCCCCCATGCCCCCATGATCCACAACCCCTCTGCATGCCCCAGCCTGGGTTGCCCATTTCTGAAGGTAAAGACCAAGCTGATTACAGTGACGCCAACCCAGTGATGTTAAGACACTGGTTTGGGGTGGCCGACACAGGACAGAAAGCCATCTGGCAGAAACCAGATTCTGGAGGCCATAGCCTTTCCCATCCTGCTTCCTATGCTGTGCCCCAGCTGAACGTGGCCTGGGTGTTTGCTGTGCTAAAGGGTGATGTTCAACAAACCGCCAGCCACTGCTCCCTGGATTCTCTGCCAGAGACAGCGCTGATGTTCCTCTTAACTTGGGTAACGAAGAAAGAAAACCTGTGGGAACCTGAAACGAGAGACACTCTCGTGTGCACACAGAAAAGTTACACTACGGAGTCCAAGCACAAAAGCTCTTGCTTAGGTGTCCCCACAGGGCTGTAGAAGACCCAGGTTAGAAACGCAGATGTGGGAGAGCTCTCCTCACGTGCCATCCCCTGCCAGAGCAGCCGTCGTGCTCTCTGGGGGCGTAAGGATGGGATCTCCCCCTCTCTGATTGCCAGGGAGGGTCTGCGGCATGCCAGGGGCACACTCTCCCCACGGGTGGGCTTCTGCAAACTGCTCTGCTCAAAAGCAGCTCGCACTGTCCCACCGATGGGCCAGTCCGTGCCCAGCACCCTGCTGCAGGGCCGGGGGGCCAGGCTGCCGCGGGACCCCCCTGCCCGGTGTTGTGGGGCTGAGCCCCCACCCCGCTGCAGCTTCAGCAGGGAGAGGTTTGTACCCATCCTGCAAACCTGCCAGCGCGGGGCACCCCGGGGATGGTGCCCCACAGAGGGTGTGTTGCACTTTCCCCCGGCAGACTAGAATATTTCGTAATTGATGTCATTTGAAGGATATTTGCTTCCTTAAAGCATTTAACTAAGTGAAAAGAAATGTCTCCCAGCGCCCCAGAATCCCTGCCTGAGTCACCAGCAGGCTTTCAAGACCCACTCCGCAGCTCAGATTTCTGACTTAAAGCCCAGAGCACTTTGGGGGGATTTCGGA
>NW_009637160.1:35394-38317 GCF_000690535.1 Cariama cristata | reverse complement strand
CCAGTGGTGGTGGTGGGGGACAGCCCTGTGGGCTCCTCTGGGGCACAGCCACCTCCGAAGGGAGCGGGCGCTGGAACCATGGGGGGATTTTGAAGCACTTTAAACTCAGGCTGACTTCAAGCAATAAAGCGTCTTAATCCCAAGCCAGCAATTAGAGAGCACACCCCAGGTGGTGAGCTATACATGTGCCTTATAGGTGTATAATCCTATAGCTTCCGACAGGATGATCTGCAAAGGAAGAAGAGAGACCTTCCCGATCCCCCTCTCCTACTCGGTGCTGTGACACAACCAAGTCTTTCTTAAGTCCATTTGTAACCCTGAATTTCCCCTGTTTTGCGTAATTACAATGCCCCATGTTTTACTTTAAATTGCTTACACGTTCTTGCAACAGGAGGAATTTTTAAAAGTGCAGCCAAGCAATTTGATTTTGAGAAGCCCCGTGGAGAAGACAAGGGGAGATGGGTATAATTTGTCTCCTACCAGCTTTATGAGTGTCTTCCTCTCAGGACAGGTAACAATTCCAACCAGAAATAATTCCATTAGACATGAAATATCGGACCTGTGAATCACTGGGCATTTCAGAGCGTCTCTTCACAGCAGGAAAACATCTGAAAACTGCACCAGAGACAGGGGTTTAATTCTTATTGCAGCACGAGGGAGGAAAATGCAATCAGAAGCAGCGCTAGGACGTTGCGGTACCGCAGACCTATCTATTTTACTAGTTGCCTTCCTGGGAAAAGGAAACCGGGAGATTACAGTTATTGTCCCAGCAATACTGTTGATTTGCTCAGGGTAGTAACTAGGATTCACAAGACTGCAATTAAGGGCTCAGGAAAACATGTTAAATAAATTCCTCTGAAAGACTGTGTTGTAGTGACCGCGCACAGGTTGCTTTTAGGTACCCGTATAGCAGGATAATCACCAGTTCTGCCAAGGAAAAGCTCTCCTGGTGTTCTGAGAGGGCAGTGAGACCAAACCGTACCACGGGTGTATAAAGGCAGAAGGGATTTTGAATCTCGGGGGCAGTTGGTTATCACCGGTTTGAAGGGTTTAGCTCTGACTACATCAGAAAATCACCCATTCCTTGTTCTCGTCTCTGCAGCCAGAGATAAGACCCCCCCCCCATTTCAGTGCAGGTGGCTGTGGGAGCTTCCCTCCCCCAAAGGCGGTCCTGTGAGCCCAGCACCGCTCAGCACCTGCAGGACTTGCCCCATCCTGCGATGGGATAAAGCTGTTTCTCAGCGCCCGCTGCTAACGCTCGAGACCACGATGGGTTTTCTTACTCTCCCCCATCGCTGAGGTGGACAGAAGGAGGAGAACAAGAATGTTTATTCTGAACACTGTACGTTGCAGGTGACAATAATTGAGGCCCTGCTGAGTTGCCAGGCTAATTTATAGACATGGGACCTGACCTTCAGGAGAAATAAATTCACAGAAATTGCATGGACCTTAAGCACTCGGTATCTCTGAAAGCTAGCGCATACTACCAGGCTCCAGATTACTGCTGCCTGTGTAAAACAGGTGCCAGAGGCTATTATAAACAATAAAGGCGGCCCTTGTAGCTGGCAGCATGTCAGGGTTGTTATGCCAAAGCCAAAGTCCAGGCAGCTAAAATAGGGAACCTGCAGAGTATTGGCCTTACATGGCTTAACTGGATTAGTCTTTACATCCTAAACGTCTGGACGGTCTCCAAAAGAGATAGCGAGTGCCTTTCCTTGAAGCAGTCCTCTTTTTCAACCAGCTGATGGAGAGCCATTGTTGACACAGATACCTGGTTGCCTGATACCACGATGAAGATGGAGAACGTGTATTACAGTGGCTGTTTGCAGAAGCAAACACAGCACATGCTTAAGGAGGAGGACATGCTTAACCATGAAACCTTTGCAAAAACTGGTGGCATCTTTTTCAGCTGCAGCTGTGATGCTCAGTATCAAAACACTTTGCCAAGTCAGTTTTTCATGATAGAGCTCAGTTTTTCTTTGGGAAATGATTTACTTCTCCCCGAGTTTTTTCAGCAGGCTACTGAAGAGAATGTGTGTCCTCTAACCCAGGTGTTTACCTGGTGAGGGGACAGAGAGCCGAGAGCCTACAAACTTTGGGGATCCTCCTTCCCGAGGATCCTCCTTCCCAAGGATCTGAGTCCGTGGCTGCCTGACACCCTGGGCTCCTGGTCTGACCATCCTGAAGCCATCTCAAGCGTTTGGACCTGAGGTGCTTGTCAGGGGACTGTCCTGAACCCAGGATCGTCCTTCTGGGCCAGAATGATCAAAATCATCCATGAAATGGACTGACTGTTCCTCCTCTGCCCATTCCCATCTTTTAGTCCCAGAATCCCAGTGCATCTCTCAGCTTCCCAGGACCGAGGAGTGTAACACAGTGTGAAACAAATGCCTGAAAAAGAGAGATTTTTTAAGAAAAAAAAAAAAAAGCCCAACACTTTTAAATACTGAATACAATGTGCTGCTCCATTTATGTCATATATTGTCTGTAACCATGAAAATAAGAAAGAAGTGATCCTACATTTATCTGAGATGGAAAATTTGGAACAGAATGAAAGCTGCCAGAGATGTCTGCGTCTATAGAGAAATGTCTGCACAGCAAAGAAGTAGATGTCCAGTTTGGCAGAAGACCTTGCTGAAATCATTCACGATGTAGTTTCTGTATCTGCCTCGAAACATCAGGAGCACTTCAGCACGTCCTTTGTAATTTCCCATCCTTTTTCTTCTTAAACTTCAGTCTCTGCATCAGCGTCGGTGTTGTGATCTCAGGTGAAATCCAAGAGGGATGCCCTTCTGGGCTCTGAATGCTGTTTTGCATTGAAGTGGTTGGTGCTCATCAGCAAGTGACATGAGCCACTCCAACCATTTATTTAAACATTCCTGCGCACAAATCCACACAGTTATAAACAGTGAGATTTATCACG
>NW_009637160.1:10996-35379 GCF_000690535.1 Cariama cristata | reverse complement strand
GTAGGGAAAAAAGGACAGTCTGGAGAACTGTGCTGAGATGATGTATGTCCTTGCTAGAAATGTGTTGAGTTTGTAAAGGTCAGGCAAAAATAAATAAGAGGGGGAAAAATTCACTGGTTCCCACCTGCCTCCTAACAAATAAATCACAAAGGCTCTCCATGCCTCCCTTGAGCTACTTGTTTGCTCTGCTCTTCCCCCAGCCACAATGAAAGGGGCTTTTCTTCCACTTGAACTGACCTTTGGCAAACATTTCCCTTTCAATTAAGGTCTGAAATGTCCTTGCGGACTGCTGTTGCTGGAGACAGCGGAGAGAAAGCTCTCTGAAGCCACTCACACAAGAGTCAGGACAGAGAATAATTACTTGAATTCATAAGGTTAATTCCAGTCTAGACAAAGGCAGAGAGAAGTCATCTAGAGTTCTCCATCGGAGAACTGTATGTTTGTCTTTCTGGACTCTCTGGTCTCCCCGTGCTGGCTGCTTACTCCATGCTATGAATATTTCTCTCATGGACTGTTGAGCAATTATGGTGCCGGAGGACCGTGCCTGCTGTCCTCCTGTCATTATCGGTTTTACAACCCAGCGAGAGCCTCCCAGGAACGAGGCGTCGACCTGGCTCACCGGCGTAAATGGGAAGCCTCCTGCGGACCGCAGGCTGGGCGCGGGTGTTCGGCACGGGGGGAGTTGTTGCCCGAGTGAACTAAAGCAAATTTATTAAAAACGTACATCAAAATCTTGCTGCATGCAAACTTAAATGTGAAGCCTAGAGTGACTTTGTATACAGTCTCAATAAAAAGGGCCAGGATAACTAGAAGAAGTAAAAGAAAAACATCAGATTAATGACTGCAGGAACTTCAGAGGGTTGCATTGAGCATGTTCCCATCCAGCCTAAGTTTTCCAGATTTTGCAAATTCTCGCTAAGGTGCCAATATTGCAGGCAAATTACTGCCTGGAGACGGACTGTGTGATGTGCTGTGAGATGCTTGGGTTTTCACAGTACAACGATCTGTCTTTCGCGGCAGTGCTGTGTCAAGTCAGCTGTATTAACAATGGTATCACTGTTAGAGTGGTTGTAGGATATGATACAAGCTTGGCTCGTGAAAAGAGATAATATCCTTCAAGGCAAGGCTTTTGCCACACCACTAAAACTCTCTCACACGCTCCTGTGCAAGGGTGAGTGCGGTGGGACGAGCAGTGGCCCAGGGCTCCTGCATTGCTTGGTGGGTGGCACATACGCTTCGTGCCATCTCTTCTTTCCCAGCTACCAGTCCTTATCTTCCTTAGGGCCTAAGCCTCCTAACTGGCTTTGGTGCCATCACTTTTACACCCTTGGTGAAATATTTTCTTTCTTTGGCTTTGGCAGTTCTGCCCTTCTCAAGATCTCTTTCTTTTTCTCTGGTTATTCCTTTAACGCTTCTTGTCAACGGCTTCCTCTGTTCTTCTCCTTTCCTCCTTTGAAAAGAGAATCTCACAGTGCATTGGGCATCTTCTCTGCATCCCAGCTACGTACTTTTAAGTGCTTATAAGAGCGACTCATTAACCTGGAAGCCATGTTATTAGGCTAAAACTTCAATACCCTTTGCATCTGACTCCCCGTCCCTTAGTCGTCACCATTCCCCTTGACCTCAGTGGTCCCTCGCTGACCACGCTCTGTGTCTTTCAGGTCCACTGGAAGGTGAATTCCCACTGCCTGAGTTACTTGCTGTGCCCAACATGATGTTCATAATAGTCCACTCTGATAGAAATTTATGAATCCTTCCTCCTCTTGGCCTTCCTAGTATCAAACCCACTTAAACTTAATGCATGTGCACTGATAAAGCCATTTCCTTCCCCGTTTTATCCCTTTCTGCTGCTGTCTTCCTTATAATTACATCAACCACAAATATTCTGTGATCCCTTTCCAGGTTTCTATCTATTTACTTTAATGCCTTGTTGATTTGCATCCTCTGCTATGCCAGAAATTCTAGCCTCATTTGCCTGGATATTTCATTTCCCACTGTGTATATGTGCGCTTTCCTCATCGCGGAAGGACGGCCCTTCTGATACTAGTCTTTAAAACCCCCATCTCATCATTTCCCTGGGCATCTTTATTGTGCTGCCTACACAACAGTGCCAATTAAGCATGATTGTGCAGGCAGCCAAGGAAATAAAACCGGTCTATTCTGTATGGGGTTTTTTTGCCCACACATTTACATGTATGGGACTGAAGTAGCCATAGATAGTGCGTGACCTATTTAAACAGGACCAAAGTATGTGAGGAGGAGGAGGCAGTGGGAGTAAGTGCGTGAAGGGCTGGACTGTGACTCCGTTTTTGATGCCAGCTCTGCCGATAGTTTGGCACGCTCTGAAGTCACCTGCTCGTGCCTCTGTTTCCCCATCTTTGAAACAGGAATAATTTTGCTTACCCTGTTCACCAAGTGCTTTAAGTTCAAGTGATAAAATATGCTACGTAACGACCCTACAGCGTTGTTTCTCCCCTCCCATTCTTTCTCATTATTTGTCACACCAACTGATTTCATCTGCTGCTAAATGAGACCACGGGCATCTGAAGGAATCCTACATTTGTCACAGTCTGATGGCAGAGGCGTTGCAGGGCTCCCTACCTTCCAGGTACCACTGCAGCACAAACAACAATTCTGTTAAAAGCCCCTCTCCTGGAGCGATCGACAGCGCTACAAAGGGCAATGCGAAGTGTCTGCACTATATAACGGGGACCTAAAGCAATTCCTTGTGACATTTTATAGTCTGACGGTTGCCTGAAAGAGACCCCATATGGGATGTAAATTGCTTGTGTTGTTGCCATATGCTTGGGGAAGCAAGATCCATTTGTTCTTTAGAATAGAGAAGCCTGCTGCATCCAAACCAGAAGTCAGATGATATACCTCGTGTTCGTCCCAGCTTGTGTTAGGGCTGTAGCAGTTCTTTATTCTTTTGCCTTTGAGTGCTGCGTAAAGCTCTATTTGGTGTAGCTGAGCTTTTGTCACAGGGAATGTGTATATAATTTTTGAAGGGATGTGTCACATCCTGGTTGAAAACTGTATTTTCACTCCAAGGAAAAAAAAAATGAGCTCCCCCATATAACTTATGAAGCCAAATTTAGGCATAAGCCCGACTCCATGAATTTCCTGACTTCATGAGTGTTCCAGTCACTTCCATGAGGGCTGAATTTGGCCTGGGATGCACATGAGTACACTGGGCTGCTGTCTGAATGCTGAGAAGTTTCTGTTTAATCTTTTCAAGATTTTTATCCTTCTCCAGTAATTCACAGGAAAGATAGAATGGGTAGGGAGTGTTGTCTGAGTTTTCTCTATTCTCTGTTTCTCTGTTCTGACACCTTATCATTTTTAGGGATTCTTGTTCCTTATTTGAGAGCCGTAGCAGTTTTACAGCCATGCATAAATACAAGAAATAGCAACTGGGGAGGCACTGAAACTGCCAGGCTGAACATCTCCATTAGCAAGACACACAAGATGCTGATCTTACCTGACCCCTGCTGTAATTCTAACAACAAGGCAATTTTTGCTTAAGCAATTGTGTTCTGAAAGGAACAGCACAACAGTTTAGGTCCTTAACAGTATCTGTGATTTCTCGCTTTGTTTTTTTTTTTCTTTGCCGCTGAACCTTAAGAATCATGAAACAGAAACAGCATGACCCTGAGGGGATATTTTCCTTCAGGAAAAAAAAAAAGACAGGCTGTCAGATTTACAATTTTTGCAAGATCCGTTTACTGGATCAGAGGAAAATGGTTTTGCTTCTAAAATACCCATTACACAGGTGTCACCTGAGGTTAGGGGGTTTTGCAGCCGCTCAGTAGCTGCATCAAACAAGATGCTGCAAGGCAGATGCATCTCACCTAACTTCAGTCATCAACACTGCTGAGACCTGGGCATGAGTTAGCCGTGTCGGCTTCCCTTGTAGGCTGGGGATACAAACAGACATTTCTGAGAGAGATGCATTTCATCCTGATGTGGATATCCAAAGCAGTCCAGAGATAACATCTTATCCCCAGCTGTTGCTTTCTCCTACCCGTAATTCGGGTATACATGACCACCCCACATATGGACATCTCCAGTGAGAGGGGTCCCTCTCACAATGTTTCAGTTTGGGCTCCTGAAGTTAATGGCTGCTTTGAAAACGTGTGTGAATGATTTGCCAACCGTGTCCTGGGCTGCATCCCAAGCAGGGCGACCAGGAGGTCAAGGGAGGGGATTCTGTCCCTCTGCTCCACTCTGGTGAGACCCCCCTGCAGTACTGCCTTCAGCTCTGGGGTCCTCAGCACCAGAAGGACATGGACCTGTTGGAGTGAGTCCAGAGGAGGCCACGAAGATGATCCAAGGGCTGGAGCACCTCTGCTGTGAGGACAGGCTGAGAGAGTTGGGGTTGTTCAGCCTGGAGAAGAGAAGGCTCCGGGCAGACCTTAGAGCAGCCTTCCAGTACCTAAAGGGGGGCTACAAGAGAGCTGGGGAGGGACTTTTTACAAGGGCAGGGAGTGATAGGACAAGGGGCAGTGGCTTTAAACTGGAAGAAGGAAGGTTTAGATGAGATATTTGGAAGAAATTCTTCCCAGTGAGGGTGGCGAGGCAGTGGCAGAGGTTGCCCAGAGAAGCTGTGGCTGCCCCATCCCTGGAAGTGTTCAAGGCCAGGTTGGATGGGGCTTTGAGCAACCTGGTCTGGTGGGAGGTGTCCCTGCCCAAGGCAGGAGGGTGGAATGAGGGGAGCTTTAAGGTCCCTTCCAACCAAACCATTCTGTGATTCTGTGACTTTCCTCGGGTCAAAAAGTAAGTCTGCAACACCACCCCAAGTAAAGGTTAAGACGACTCAGTTCCTATGCTAGTCACATCCCTGTCTCTGACTCTCTCTACCACGTTCCCATCTCCTTCACTGCTTATTTGCTGATAATGTGACCCAATGAACACTTTTACTGTCAACATTTGAAAGAGTCACTTGCTGTCTTTCATTTACATACTGATAAAAGTCATAAACCATGAAATAGGTTAGTCTTATATCATCCACGTTTCCATCTTCCTGCAGGGATTTGGATATGTCTCCCATGAAGAAATTTTAGGCAGTTTACCCACCTCTAGGCAAGGGCAAAGCATTCCTCCGTGTTCTCTAACCTATATATGGACCGCCAACAGAGAGCATTAGGCTCACCAGAGCATTTAAGAGAGAGAAAAGAAAAAGTAAGCCAAGACTGTGAAAAAAGTTCCTAGAAGAGGGAAAGAAAAAAACCACACTAATAAATCAGAAAAGAAAAAGCAAGTAGAGTGGGTTAAAAGGGAGTTTTCCAGGGTGTCTGCTGAATGGAGCTCTTGTGGCACTTGGATGCTGCTGTACAGAGCAGACACTTCAGGTCGTGTCCTGTGCTGCATCCCTTCGGTCGCATTTCTGTGGCATCATCAGCGCTGGTGTCTGTCGCACAGAGGTAGGGGCAGTCAGAAACCAGACATCCCATCCTCGGGAAAGCTGCAGGGCTTCAAAATTTGGTTTCATTCTGAATCGTAAATAAAAGTGACCGTCACTGATCTTTTCATGGAGAGAAATGTTCAAACACTAATGACAAATTGTTTCGTTCAGACTTACTCAATTAGACTTCATTTTGCATTTATGTAAAATGGCAGTGTAACATAAAAGCTGTAGCAAAAAAGGTAAGAACGGAATATTTCAACATTTTCTGCAAATATTTTAATGAAAACCGTACGTACCAGTAAAAAATTTCAGTTTTGCCAAACCAGCATTTTCCACTGAAAAAAAAAAATCCCTCAAAAAACCCTCTGCCTTGTCTTTCCAATACAATTCACCTACTAGTTAAAATTAGGTATTAACCAACCAAAAATGTGTATCTACCTGCCACGCTCCTCTTCCAATTTCCTTTCTGGAAGAAAGAAGGTCCTCTAGTGATTTATGGAGGCCTGTGAAGACCAATAGACTTTTTGTCTGAAGATTTTTTATCTCTGTGTCATATCAGGATTTCAGCTTCAGGGACGAAAAGGAAAGTTGGTAGGAGAGTGAGCCGGGAGGGACCATAAAACAGCCGCGCTGGAAGGTCGCAGATGAGTAAAGGTTGACCTCACTATTTAAAACCAGGCCAAGCCGAACATCAAATATTTGTATAACATCATCACTTGTCATTATCCCCTTATCAAAATGTTGTGGGACATAGGGGCCAGGCATCCATTGCGTTCACCCCTGAAAGAAGCAACACCGTAGGCAGCAAGCAAGTAAAATCCCAGATCATCCAGGAAAGGAAATATTCCTCTGTCCCTCCATGGGTCATTTGTCCCCTCCTCAGTGGTCTCTTTAGTAACAGGGTAGTATAGTAGCATAATGTACATGGCTGAGCATTTATGAAACTCTAATAACTTACTTAGGCCAAAAAATGAACTTGTGCACTGTTTGATAATCCAGCAGATACTAATCATCGCATTAGTTTCCTTTGGGAAGAAACAATGATTACAGGAAAGTCACACCGCACTGCATTAACAAAGCATTCAAAATGCTTTTACAAAGCAGATAATATTTTACAAATAGTTCTGTAAATATCTCCCTGGGCAAGGAGATTCAAATAGAGACTTCATTTAGGGAACACCTCCTTTGATTAAAAAAATATGTTCCTGAGAACAGCTGGAGCCATTTGCTGAGATAAATCAGATGCTACTCTCAACTTTTATGGGTTGCTAAGCCCATGAAATATATGGCATGTCTAGGGTTTGCTGGCTGCATTCTTGCGCTATGAACACAGATAATGTAGTTCGCTAACAAAGAAAAAGGACAGACCCAGCAGGCTATGGCAAAGCCAGATCTTCTTTCCTCGTTCTTACTGATTAGAGCCGAGAGAAAACCGCTCTGGTGAAACCTCTGGAGCCTTCTGATTGTTCCTGTATTAGGCATGAGCTGAAAACAGCCCAGGTCTCCTGTTGCCTCTTTTACCTTTAGAAAGGAAAGTAAAGGAAATATCATTGAGCTTTTTTTGAGGTAGAGCAGAAGGTTCACTAGCTGTTACATAGATCTGGAAAGAATAATGGATTTTTAGGAATGCTGCCTCAAGAGAGAGTCTTAGGGACCATTGAGTCTCTCATGTCTCTAGCATCTCCAGGTTTATGATAAATGCATCTTCTTTTCTGGACACCACCAACTTATCTAAGGAAAAAAATAATCACTTATCTTAAAGACTCTCAAGAGGTTGCAAAAGCAACAAAAGAGGAAATGTGTTGCATTATCTTTCCTGCCTCCTCCCCTCCCATGCAGGATAGGGCATCTCCACAAAAAAATTCTCACAAACAGTTGCACCTGAACACTCTTGGCCAGGGAACCATCAGGACATGATCCGTATCATCCAACGGTGAACTTAGTTTAGGTGCTGGAGATAGAGGTGTTCAAGGATGAGGATGATGTAAGCAAAAAGTACAGGCATAAATTGATAAATACAGAAGGCAGGTCTCAAAATAAGTATGAGGCATCACAAATATATAATGAGGAGGCACCACAAAAGGATAACAAAATGCTTTGCTGCTTTGCAATCTAAGTTCAGAGCTCACAGAAAGCTCCACTTCCAAACATTGCTAGGAAAGGGGGGATGTAAATGATCTGCCGGGTTCACATCTTGTTTCACTTTCCTGAAGCTTGTGTTTCTGGGCTGCGGTGGCTGCAAAGGTGCGGGGCGGACGGTTGTTGTACTTCAGGGACTTCACTGATGATTGCCAGTGAGATGCACGGTGTTTTCTTGGGGAGATCTTGCATTTTCTCCTTCTGTTGTTTTGCTTAGTCTCTGTCACTGTTCACGTTACCTTTGTTCTTCTGCTAATCTGTAAACTGCTTTGAGATTCTCCCAGTTGAATCATCAGCCAAAATTCAAAGTGTTGCTCTCGTTGGCAGCTAGGGGAGAAATCCCAACATTGCATTATACAACAGCATTTAGCCTTCTGTTCTCACTCCCTCTTTTTTCCCCCCCTTTTCTTTGGCCTGGATAGAAAGCAATGGCAAATATGTTATTAACGCTCATGGGGACAATATTTACATTGTGAAGTCTCCAAGAGATATTCTATTCAATTTGTGATTTCAATTCTGGACTTTCAGACTAATTCTCTTAGCAATTCCTCTAACATACCCTCAGGAGCAAGGGAATTGTTCCGAAATTTTTTCAAAAGCCATTTTAGCCAGTTGAACTGTTACACATGTTTACAAAGAAAGCTATTTCTTCCCCCTCCGGCACCCCCCTGCTTTTGTTTCAGCAGTGGCAGCTACGGAGCCTTTTGCTACGTGGAAATGTGCAGTTTCCTTGTGACTGACGTGATGGGCAATACCAGAGGTGAGCTCCGACACACCTGCGGTGGGAACACGTCCTTCTCCACTTCTGTGCCAAACACAGAAAACCCCACATTAAACTAATGACATTTTGAAAACAAACTGTATCACTTAGACAAGTCAAGATTTACATTAGGGATGGTTTTAAAAGTAGGGTGGATTAAGTTAGAGGAAAATCACCGGGTTACAGAAACGAGCTATCTGTTTGGTAGCTTGGATTGAAGTCATTAGCACAATTAAAGTTTCCAGAGAACCTTCTAGTGCTAAGGACACTGTGTAGGTAAATGTGGACCGGCCTGCTCTTGTGGAGAGCAAGAAACAGGGTGGATTACATGCAGGAAAGAGCCTAAAGGAGATAAATCCATACATCCATATTCACACCGTTTCTTTCTCTCACCTACTTGACCCCGCTTCCACAAACCAACACACACGCATATTCTTCCACCCTTTTTACATGTTGCACGCTGACTTCTGCTGGTGCTAAAAAAAAGCAAGCAGTTCAAAAGGTCAGAAAAGTGGTGTATTTTTTTTTTCACCTAGAAGGAAACTTAGGAAACACTATAGCAATCCATACTAACACTAGCAAAGGGTACTAACAATAGACTGCATTCTCCAAAGAAAGATCAGGGCAAGGGGTGTGCTTCGAAGCATGCGTACAAGGGAAGAAGAAGAGCATTTTGTAAGCCAGATCATTTCTGTGTTGTGATCATTACAGAAAAGATATTTTTTTCCAAACACTCAGAAACCAGGGAAGGGGAGATCTCCATATCCTTCCCACAGTTCCTCCTTCCAGACTGGAAAGAAAGCAACATTTGACATGCTTTTGAGGATGAGCTGTGTGCAGTTGTTCTCACACGGGTACAGCGACGGCACCAAAAAGCCCGAAGCAGATGGCGGGCGCGTGGGTGGGGAGTGGATTGCTGAGATTCCAGGAGGGACAAAGGGAGAATCGCTGGTCATTGGGAGAGCGGCAAATGCGGACGGGCAAGGCTTCGTGCATGTTTAGCCATCCCTTACTGCACAAGCAGATGGGACATGAAAGCTCCGGTGGGGTATCGGCTAGTGGGAGGAATGTGGTGGGACAATAATACTCTGAGATGATTAACAGGAGCATGGTAAGAGCTGCTGTTTATATCTAGTTATTCTTCTCCCCTGGGTTATGAATCATCTGATGCACCAGAAACTGAGAACAGATTGCAGCGGAGTATGACGTGCTCGTGACTGGGTACTGCTAAGGTAGCAGAGGCCACGCTGGCACCGTGGTGAGACCTGCGGACCCCCTCTCCTCTCCTTTCAATTAGAAGAGCAGGCAAAGCGTGTCACTGCTCCTCTCCGGCCAGCTCACGCAGTCTTTTGGAACTTGGGACGTGGGGGCAGGAGGCTGATCCATATCCAGGTCTTGGCTCAGCCCCAGGCCTGGAAGGGGGAAGGTGGCACACACGGATCCAGAAGCCGGGAAATACCCCTAGGTCCTGCAGTGAAGACACGGATCTGAACCTGGAATTAGATGGATAGATGAACCAGTAATTCAAAGAGTTTTTTGAAAGACTTCCCCTGCGTTCCCAGCAGTCTACTTTTCCACCGGTACCTTCATCAGAAACCCGTAGCACGAAGCAGCTTGGGATGCTCTACAGAGGTCTCCTTAGAAGAAAATAAAGGCGATCACTCATTTTCTCTTAGTGCTCATACCTAGTTTCTGTAACTTGTCCTGGTCACTATTATTTTTGTCTTCCCATCCTATCCCCGTAGCAGATGGTTCATTTTGCATTAATTTGATTCATAAGATTTCTGGGATAGAGAATGAATCTTGCTGTGCTTGCAGTACGTACATCTGGCATTTCCTAACTTTCACATGCCTAACTATGCAACCTAAATAAATATAGCTTTTGTATAGCAATATTTGTAATATGTTTGTAACGCTATATTTATATTAATAATGTATCATTAAACATTGGAAGAAAGTAATTTGAAATGCAAAATGAAGAGAGAGGTGGATATGAAAAAATGATAATGCTGTAAAAACTAGAAAATTGCAATATATTCACAAAATGACTGAATTAGGTGTTGCAGGGGTAATTAATGGGCACATCTGGTGCATTCACAGCTCTCCAGGTTCTCCTGGATAGTACGAACTGGTTCTCCAGTGCCAGTACTAGGAGCTGAGACACCTCCTCCACCTGCAGATACCCGTACTGCAGACAACTACGCTGAAGTGTCTGAAAGTGGTGATTAATAGGAGGGTTTGAATCTGTTCTCTAATCGTAGACATCTGGTGCCGCATAAAATGCTCCAGGGCACCCCGTTTACTTTCCAGCCACCTCTCCAGAAGATTGTGGGTCTCCTGCTTTTCCTTCAGCCCCACAGAAATTTGCAGGACTTCTGAAATGGCACAAGACAGTTATGTCTGGACACCTGAGTGTCCCCTCCGGGCTGGCGAACAGCCATACTGAGGACTGCCCTGCTCAGCCTCCTCCTTCCTTACTTTCTGGAGAGAGGGGGTCTCGGCGGCACGCGTCGGGAGTGGGGAGCTGAAGGGAGGAGTGGGAACACTGGTGTTTAACATGGTGCCCCAGAAGAGAAGATGCTCTACTGCTGTGTCCTGGGCTCAAAAAAATGCACGATTGTATAGGGGGAGGGAATGCTCCTGGCCTATTTCTCTTCTCATGGCCGATTGCTTCAGCAGAGCTACTGGGGCATCCCGAGAGGAGTGAGAGGAGCAGTTTTGCTACAGTCACAGCCCATCCTCAGAAAGCTGATGCTAGCAAGGAAGCAAGTTTTTCCCAAAGATGAAAAGTAAGGGTGATTTTTTTTTGGACGATATATTTTTTCACAATTAATCAGCCAAAATCTAACAAGAATTCCACTTTTCCAGCCGAAAGGCTTTGCTGCTGCTGAAAATCCAGCTGCCCGCCCCCCGAAAGACTGAATATATGAAAGTTTCTCATGAAACATCACCATGGTCTTTTGTAATGGAAAGCATTATGCAACGTAAAATGACAGGGCCCTTATCCGCTCCTCTTGAAGTAATCAGTAAGTGGTATAGGCTTTTAAGAGAGGATAATGAGGATAGAGTTGCTTATCACAGACACGATGCCATTTAAATGGGTGCCTGACAGGCAAATCGTCTTGGAACTTGTGAGTACTGCTGTGCCAAACCCCTGCGTTGGCTTGTGTGATGTTCACCGAGCCTGGAATGCAAAATCAGTTGCTCTGACAGAAACTGCAGCTCTGTGAGCTATATTCAGAAGACATTAATGAGATTTTGCTTTGGGATTATCAGTATAAAATGGAAAACCCAAGTAGGATAGACGGGACAATTGCTCTCTAGCAAAATTATAACCACATCTACATAAAACAGAAGTTCAGGTTTACCAAGAGCTAAAAAATTGGTTAAAAATTAATTTAAATGGGGCATCACCTGACTTGATACAAATCTGGTCCCCGTTTGTGTACAGAAGCCGTTCTCAGTCATGCTGCAGGCAGGCTGGCAGTAACACCGCACACGTTGGTGTTGTGTCCCGTACCTTCCCAGTCGGTGAAGACCTTGTGTCATGTTCCCAAAAACGGGCACAGCTGACAGGCGGTCCTTTCCATGACTACATCATCCAGAAGCATACCCTGATACACAGTCATGCTTGTGTCCTCTTTTACTGTTGATGACACGCTTACCGAATTACGTTCAGTCCAGAGATGTGACTTCAGTGCAGAGCAGCCTGAGTCCAAGGGCACATCCTCCAATTCCCCTCAGCACGCCAGGTACATATAGCTTTATTTTTCTTCATGTGTAGCCTCTACACACTCAGGGCTGGAAAACAAAGAAAGAGGTGTCTGGGAGGTGAGCTGAACAGGGTGTCCTGGCTGGAACGACCCATGAATCTGTCTCTGCATGATGCTGAACTCAAGCTGGGGCTGAGCTCAAATAGTGGATGAGCCCACTCAGGCACTGGGATGGGGATCGATATCTGTGCTGGCATTAACTGCTCCTGGGAGTGCTTTCTCCAGCCTCAGCCAAAGTCCTAACACCCTAGGTCAGGTTTTTATATAGTGTCACCTGAGATCACATCGGCTTTCCTGATGGACAGTTTTCTGGTTTATATCCTGAAGAAATAGCCACTACACATTTCTGCTCGTGTTGCAATTAATTCATGTCTGACTCCTCAGGAAGTCTCTGGGAAAGTCCCTGACGTTATCTCCATTTCTACTTCTCAGCTGCCAAGTTTCCAACTTTGGAAGACGAGGCCACGTTACAGTGGAGCAACTTGTTATACTGCCCATTAGCGAAAGGCCACTGTGACCCCTGAAGAAAATTATTGAGAAATTCAATAATCTTAGTCATAAAATATGAGTCAGTTAACAATCCACAGTTCTTTGTTTAAATATTGTGTTTTGGGCAGAGCACAGCGCTGCCCACAGTGTGCTATTAAAATACAGTTAGGCAGAATATTATATACTAATGGAAAACCATAAGAGCGATAGCAGAAGAGCAGTGGTATGGAACCAAATCAAACCATGTATTTTGTAACAGCTCAAATGCACCCTGACTCTAACTGATTACTAAATTACTGCTGTAGCTGCTGCATGGACATGGTGGGAATACACAAAGAGCTGTTCTGACTGTTACTCAACCCCTTTCCTCTGTGGAATGACAATTTCCCATTTTTCAGTCTCCTCTCTGCTCAGATGTGCTTAGTTATTCAGGCACACTTAATTATTTGTGTTACTGTAGCACAATTCATACCCCAAGACTCAATACAGTAAGAAAAAACAAGAAAAAACCAAGATGTCACTGAAGACAGCCTCTTCTGAACAGGTTATCTCTTCCTTTTCCAGTGGAAAACCCTTTGGCATGGTTTTATCCTCGCGGCAAGATGCGAGCTTTGCTTTTTCAAAGTACTGTTTCTTTTCTATAGCTACTGGGTATAGTATACAGCTATTTCTGTATCCTATTTGGTTCCTGTCCTTTACATGCATTTCTCCTTACAAGCACACAGCCACGCCGTCTGCCACTAGTCCTCCACGTTTTCACTCCTGACCTGTCACTCTTTGTCCAATGTGAGGATCTCACGCCCCCCATCCCATGGTAATACATGTGGATATGCAGTATTACACAGCAGGGTGTCCTGGGTTTGGGGTCCCATCCCCAGCTGCCTCCCAGCACCTTTCCTCAGGTGCAGGGTTGCCCCTATCTGCCGCTGACTTCTCCTTCGCTTGCTGCTCCCTTAGCAGGAGCTTCGGTTGCTGACCTCCGCTCCTCACCCTTAGCATGCAACGGTCCTTCTCCAGACACGTTCCTCCTCAGCACAACCACTGAAGTTTTACAGAACACAAGGCTATGCCGGCACACACAAACCCACCATCAGTACAGTCGGCACTGCCCTCGCCACTGAGTCCAATTTGCTCCAGCAGGAGTTTCCCTGTGCATGCCCATACCCTGGTGCTATCACATGAGACATTACCTCCCACGCAGTCAAGTCCCTGTTGAGTCTTAATCACCTTTAGCACAGGAGAGAGCTCCATTTCCATCACCCTTTCTATCCAGAACCTCGCCCAGAAAAAGCCCCATATGGAGTATTTCCAACCACTATCGCCCATCTGTTACAGGCTTCTCCTCTCCCCAGCCTCATCGTTCTCAGCCTGCTCACAGCCACCCCTCAGTGGGGAGAAGAAACCCCTTTCCAGGTATTTTGGCTTTTCTGCGACAAAAAATATTATACAGCTCCCATTTTTGTTTCCAGAAAAACAATCTGGTATAGCCAGAGACCAAGCAACATCCACTCAGCCGAACCATGACTGACTCATATCTGATGACAGAGAAACTCTTTATCTGAGCCATGCACATAGAGTGCAGCCAAACCCTCAATGACTTTCAGTCATAAATCGTTAAAAAACCAGAATTTATTCTCCTTAGTCTAAAACTTGAAAATATATGAACAAATCAGCATGAGATCAGAAGACAGAAATGAAATGAGTTTTGAAAATAAGATTTGGGACAGGTTAATCTTAAGACCAAACTGTTTCCAGATGGGCAGAACCTCCAGGTAGGTTTAATGTAGCAACAAGAGGAAACGAGGACAAGAGGAAACGGTCTCAAGTTGTGCCAGGGGAGGTTCAGGCTGGACATTAGGAAGAACTTCTTCACTGTCAGAGTCGTTAGGCATTGGAATGGGCTCCCCGGGGAGGTGGTGGAGTCACCATCCCTGGAGGTGTTCAAAAAACGTTTAGATGTGGTGCTTCAAGACATGGTTTAGTGGGCATGGTGGCATCAGGTATATGGTTGGACTTGATGATCTTTGAGGTCTCTTCCAACCATAATGATTCTATGATTCTAACTGGTGGGAAAACCACACCATGCATTGCTAAGAAAGGAAGGGAGGTGAGAGGGAAGAAAGAAGGTATGCCAGCGGGTATAGAAGGTGGTGCAAATATTTCTTTGGTTTCTAGGCATCTAGAGAGTCTTGTATTTCTGTAGCAGCCACCTTCAAGGCATATATACCTTTTGCCATTAACACAGTCTTCTGCAGACTGAAAGAAATAGGTATGTTTTCTGTACAGACTAAGAAACAGGAGATAAAAATAGCCCATAGATTTAAATAATTCTGAATATTCAACAATTAAATTACACTTAGTGCTTGCACAATACATTGATTTCCAGAGCAGTGCATGAACGGTAATTAATAGTCACCATAACAGCCAAAAGAGTGTATAAATATTATCCCTGGTTTATAAATATGAGAAAAAGGGGAGGGACAATAACTGAAATGCTCAAGGCTACTGAGGAATTATTAGGAGAGGCAAGACGAGAAAGTGGGTATCTGTGGACCTCATCCTCCACTGGTCAGCAAAATGGGTTTTTCTTCACGGCACTGAAAGGCGACCCAGACTATTCCTGGTGGGGACTGGGGGGACATTACACACATCGCTGGCTGCCCCAAATGGCTGCAGGAGTGACAGGCAACGACACATCGGGTTCGTTGTCTCCCGGTCCCAGGTTCAGGTAATAACGTCCTCATACGTCAGCCTTCTGTAGGGGAAGTATGGTTCGGTTACCAGAAACTCAGGGCAGAACTGGAATCAATTAACTCTACGTTAAAACTGGGGGGAAAAAAATCTATGTTAAACATTAATACTGGGAAGTAATTTAACTATCACACAACCACAGAACACAGTATAAAAGGACTTTATACACATGGGCAAGTTTGTGCACCTACAGTAAAATCCATGACCCACTGAAGTCAGTAGGATCAAGATTTTACCTGCTTGCCTTTAATGAATTTAGTAATTTTCCACAGGTTCTTGGTCAGAAGACCGTAGAGGACACCACACGATTCACCACTCTCATTATTAAACAACAGCTACAAGGAAAAGGATGGAGGACTTCCACGTCCGAGGACAGATTAGTGATAATAAAATATTTCCATCACCCTGCAAAGAGGTGACATGAGTCTTTCTCTAGCCGTCCCTGCTAATCCACGTTTCTCCTTCAACACCGTTTTCAGAACTGTTACGGCAATATTTATACTCTGCCAGAATTGCTTCTCTGTAAGTAAAAAACGGTTATACAAGCAGACAGCACAGCAGCTCGATGTAACTGTGAGCTCCCCTTCTTCACGTGCACTCCCAATATTTAGTTTCCAGAGGCTGGCTGCAGGGCATCCCTGGCAGATTTCTGCTCTCACGTGAACGTGCTGGTGGCTCCAACCACCAAAGCTGAGCGCTGTGCAGACACAGCCCGGCCATAAGTGGGCTTTCAAATTTCACAGCCACACTACATTACCACTAGCCAAATTCTGCAGGGCATTGAAATTGGTCTCAGCAGTAAATCTGCACCCACGGATGCTCCCTGTATGACCCTGTTTACATTGGAGCACTGCAGAAAAGATAAACTATTGTGATTGCTTTTATTCCAGTCTCTACAACAGATATTTTCCAGCCTGGTGTGTTGATAGGAGGGAGAAGAAGAATAATCCTTGACCGTCTTAGCTGTGTCAGCAGAAGCCTCTGGTGCAGATCCAGCTAGACTGGCAAGAGTTCATGTTTGCTGGGATAGTTTGGCTTGCTCATAGCATATAGCGTTGCTTTCTTTAGGAGTGCAAAGAGCAGAAATGGTGATACAGCTGCACACCCACACACGAATCGTTTTGTTCAAATCAGTGTACCTATATTACTATATGAGTAAAGTCCTTCTAGGACCGGCACAGCTTACAACTGCCACACGTGAGCTTTGAAAAACTTGAGCTACGGCTTTAATATGTGACCAGCTCCAGCTGTCACTCACTCCCAGTTGCAAAGTTTATTGCCCCCTTAGCAATGTGAGGAGAAGGAAACGTCACCTGTTCCTTGGTTGCTCCAAATTATGGTCCACAGCATTAGTTGAAGGCCTTAATGTGTGCGATTGTGAACAGAAGCAGATGCAGTTGGGTGCCTGTCCCCTTCTGCTGCCTCTTACAAGGTCATCACTTTGAAGAGAGGGACAGAGCGGGCAGCTGGAGGCAATAACATCTTAAACAGCTACAGCAAGGGTTACGATCTGGCAAAGGCCTTTGTAATGAAATGGTATAAACTGAATTGAGAAATGTAAATGTTAATAAGATATCAGTTGCTAAAGCCCCAAGAAATAGGGGGAATATGTGGGAAATTTCCTTCGTGTGCCAGAATTGCCCCAGGATTTCTGCGCCTGAAACCAGGATCCTACCCTGGTGCTTTCCCTGTTGGCTCAGTTTCTAGCAAGACCCAGGATTTCTGCGCCTGAAACCAGGATCCAACCCTGGTGCTTTCCCTGTTGGCTCAGTCTCTAGCAAGAGAGGTGATGTTTTCAAGCTTTCATGTGCTTGCTGGTAAGGAAATCTGCAGACTGGGACCCCTCTGGTGCCCACGTGTGTGGTACAGTACACCCCTGGGACCTGTTCTGGTGGACACCTAAAGATGCGAAGAACCTCCCCGCTTGCCCTGACCCCTCTCTGGCTGGAAGGTGAGGGTGATGGAGCCAGCAGCAGAAGGAGCAAGAGGAAAATGGCTCCAGTTAGCCTTTTAGGAGGGGCAGTTGGTATCTTGTCCCAAAACACCCTAGATCCTACTCAGTGACCACTCGTGTTATTACTGACATATGGCAAGGAGCAGAGCCTTCTGCCACTTCTCAGATGAGACTCAGACTCCCTCTTGCTAGCTTTTCTGCTGAGTCCCATGAGGTTTGGGAGCTAAGTCCCATTAATGATTGCAGAGGAGTCCCCTGTCAATTGAAGAGACGGAGGGTTCCTCACGCTCCCTCCCTGGCTCCCCTCCATGCTGAGGTTGGCATACTCTCCTATCAGAAAAAACCAGATCTTCTTAGGCTGAGGAAAGCAGGGAGCCAAGGCTGCTCACACTCAAGG
The DNA here is from genome assembly GCF_000690535.1 of Cariama cristata. Classification (NCBI taxonomy): domain Eukaryota; kingdom Metazoa; phylum Chordata; class Aves; order Cariamiformes; family Cariamidae; genus Cariama; species Cariama cristata. Next base: position 17,709 of record NW_009637160.1, on the reverse strand, counting down.
CACATTTTCCACCCCCTAGTCTTATTATATGGTGAGATGGCAGGGAGAGGAAGATGAAGAAAAAGGCATGCTATTGCCACTGCCTTTTCTTTAAAAAGCTGCTGATCCTCCCCAGGAAAGCAGTACCTCTGGTCGAATGAGTCATCCAGCATTTCCTACTCAGTTCTTAAATTATCAATGGAGAGAAAGAGAGAGAGGGATGCTCAAACAAAGATGATGAATTCGTATCTGGAAGTTTCCAGGGACATCCCTTTCTCTCTCTTAATGGTACAGAGAATTTGCTTTAGGAAGGCTGGAATAAACGTTTCTACACCATGGGCTAGAGACCTAAAAAACAAGCTTGTGCTGACCTAAATTAGGTATCTTTGGGTGGTTGTTTGCGCTTGGACAACACTAACTCAGGAGACACACCGTAGGTGTACATCTGTGGTCCTCCAGCCACTGACTGGCCCTCAGCTGATGGAACAAGTCCAGAGCCAGAGGCAAGTAAAACCCCTGCAAATCGTGTAGTAAGGATGACGGATCCTTGGTGTTGGAAGACCACCCCTTGGTCTCCGAGGTCTGCCTCTGCCGCCTCTCCTCCCCGGCTGATGTGAACACAGCCTAAGCCAGCAGTGCTGCAGCTGCCCTGGCATTTACCAGGCAGCACCCTCCTTTCCCCTGCGCCCATCCTCCTGCTTTTCTCCCTCCTCTTTTACCACTGCTTTCCTGCTCAGTCTTCTCTCTCGCTCCCACTCAGCAAACTCCTTGTCTTCCAAGGGTAACTTTGCCCTCCAGGTCAGAGCTGCTGCTAGGAACTGCTTTATTTCTTATTAGTGTTTGAAGAGTTCCCTCCCTGCCTCCTAGGTCTGCCTGCAACGGCTGTAATGACACATCTATAAAATATCTGCACCTCCAGTCTAATGACACAAACTAGATTTCAAGGCTATTGAACTAACAGGGTATCTTAGCAACAAATATTTATTTTAATAACAGTATTCCCAGCCATGTTAAACAAGCACCTACTGCAATAGTCAGAATGCCCTAGAACATTTTATTTTGTCCCACAACACATTTTCTGTTGGCTCATCCTCACTTAAAAGAGTTACTAAAGTCAACGCCATTGTCCCAAAGAGGCTGCCTTCAGTGTCCTCCCAACTTTTTATAACAACATCAAAAAAGCAGCAGATTGCTGTGCTCCTGCTAGCCACCCACCCAGACTTGCTGCGGGGGCTTTCCTCTCACCACCTGCTAGAAATTTCTGGTTGTTGCTTATGGTGATCTGCTCAGAGGAGTGATGTTGAGCTGCTTTCTTGCACTGTCTGTTTACTGCATATCCAAAGACTGCAACACCCCTGCTCCATCCCCAGCAACGACAACCAGGCTGATGCCTGCTCTCTTCAGAGTCAATCCTCGACTGACATCCTCTCCTCGAAGCTGTCAGGAAGCAACAAGTGACATCTCAGCTAACTTTTCTGCTACTTCTCGTTCGTGCTGCTCACCCGACTCACCACGAGGTTGAACATCCATTTCCTCTGGCCCTTATCAGAATTCAGGGAAAGATTTTCCTTTAAAAGAAATTTTCCTCTTCAAAATTAGATATATTGGAAATATTCACTCATCGGGAATAATTGCTAACATAACTATCTAGCTTTGCTGTTTTATTGTCATTGTACATTTTGCAATTACCTTTTTCTCTCCCCTACTAGCTAAACTGTGAGGCTGCCTGTGATGTCAAACCATAATTTCTATGGTCACCGTTATATATTTTTGAAAGCAAGTAATAGTTTGTCTTATGGAATAAAATAACACAGCGTGAAATTATAGTAGCTTATCACCATATTCCTTGGGCAGCACATTGTTGCTCTCTGATGGGCTGAAAGCTCTTTCTTTGATAAAGCCCACTAGTATCCGCCTTTGAACTCTCCTACGGCGATATTTTAGTGAGAGAAATATCCAGAGACTTTTTTCTCGGCGTATCTCTATGCAGTATAAATCCAGCCCTTCTTATCCCCAGCACTCATTGGGGTTCGGCTTCGTTTCAGGAAGGGAAAGCGCAGCCTCTCCTAGCACATATTTTCCCGGGAATTGTTGAGCAGTACCTTCTCCATCCCTCCCTATTTTTCCCCATATTGCCTCCCATTAATTTGTGTGTCACCAGTAGTGACTCCAGCGGTGCCTGGGCAGCTCTGCTCCAGGGACTCAGCATGGACCACCCTGGGCCGGTGGGCACTCGCCCGGCTCCCAGGGCCCAGCCGCTGGCTCCTCACCAAACTGCCCTTCTGCCAGGCTGACTTCAATTATTTTCTCTCTTCCTCCCCTGGTTACGAATAAGTGTTTGTGTACAGATCAGGGAGAAACACCTTTCACAGTTTCATAAAAATAAATGTCAGCCCGCCACCAACGTTCTGACAAAGTCAAAAGCCATTCAAAAGCTGCCATCACGCAGTATTTAGCGATCCCGCCTTATTAAGAGAGTAGATCTGCTATCCTACAAACTGCGTGCATGGGCAGGGGAATCGGTAATGATGCCCATCACCCTGAAACTGCCACAAGACTTTAAGAAATGTTATGGCGAGACCTGTTGTTTACACCTGGAGAGCTGCACACAACTTATGTTGAAAGAGGAATATCACTCACCTCTGTCATTCTTGCTTGGGAAGGGTCTAAGTCCAAATCAAACACGTGGTGTGACCTGTGCTGCTCCCCAGCCAAGCGAAAGGAGTGTTTGGGGTAGGGTGCCAGATACTTTTAGTCTGAAAGCAAACAACTCTTCCTCTGATTCACTCAGCACAACTTCATTAGTGACAAGGACCGAGATTGAAAGTGACAGCCTCATCATTTGATTTGATTGCTTATTGTGTTAATTTGGTACGGAAGCACTTTGAAGCTATTAATCTATTGATTCATTCTTACTTGAGAACATAATTTGATTACTGTATTTTTTGCATTTTTATTCATTTTGTAAATAAACTAAGTAAGTAGCATGCTTGCCTCAATTTATGTTTGCTCCATTATTCATTTTGAGACATTTTCTGAAAAAGACCACTGAGCTGGTTAGGTTAGACCACACCAAGGCCCACCTGCCTAATATGGCAAAGGCAAGCCTAGTGGCGTGGGTCTTCTCCCACATCATCTATATAGAGCATATACAGCCGTACTCGTGTCCAGCACCACTCCTCACTTCCCCAGTGGATCCTATGCATAAAGCACAACTGGCTGCTCCAAATGCGTCTCGGGGTTTTCTTCTGATTTATGAGCCACATTTTTTTGCAGCTGCATTAACCAGTGTCCCTCTAAGCCTGTAACAGCCCCGAAATATGCTACAGTTTTTCTAGGTGGACTCTTCTTTCCATCGACCCACAGTAACTGCGCATACGTACGCATACGCACATACAGCCATATAAACTAGGGCAACCTGAATTCCTGAAAGCAGGCAAGCTGTTGGTGGTTTTGCCTGGTTTTAGCGCTGCTGCACAGCTGAAGAAGGAAAAATAGATGCAGGCTAGCCACTGAACTTCCTGCTCTCCAAACACAAAGCGGTTTTCACCATTGCTGAGATGTTCATTTCCAATCTCTGATTCTAGAAGAATCTGACATCAGTTGTAAGGCAACACCTCTTGGTATAAATTTGCTTTTTACGAGTCTCAAAAGAAGAGATGCCATGTAAGCTACAGTGTTGCGTGCTGCTTCATAAACTGGCCTAAATTTAAGTTTCTTTATTTACAGCTAGAGCAGCAATGCATTTCAAAGCACTGGTCGGATTGTACCTGGGAAATGAAAGCTGAAAGATCTGACCTTTAAAAATGTGACCTCTTTGTCTAATGAGAGTATAACCACCTCTTCTTCCTCCCTCCCACAAAGGCCAACCTTCACCCTCCAGGCTTTGCAACATCATCACTTTCAGTTTGGCCCAGGAGAATGAAACGTACTTCTCTCTGGAGGCTATCGGTATTTTTTGACCACAGACACTGACAGCGAGTGATCAATTAGGTAAGCAGTCAAGTAGACAGCTGGAAATCAGCTGAGAAAATGATGGAGAAAGGTCCCCTCAAATATTTGTGCCCAAGCAGGCAGAGATCCTGCTCAGCCAGGTTTGCATCCCTTTCCTTTGTTTTTCAGCAAACATTTGAATCACCACTGTTTGTTTGCAGGGATATTTCGAGGGACCACAGTTCATCGGTGCTTGCACACAGACAAACGCACGCTGCAGGAATTGGTACCGGCCAGGTTTAACCCTCACCGTGTGGGCAGAGGGTGTTTGGGAGGGTGTGAGGAAGCACAGGGAGACCAGGGAACAGAGCAGCCAACACTTTTAGCCCAGACCCACGTGACTGATGGCTGGTGGTGGCAAGGAAGAGGAGGAATTCTTGAGACGTGGTGAAGTCCTTGCCCAGAGATGAGGTGTTCGTGGTCCATCCCAGGAACACAAAACGAGGCATCGGAGCAGGAGCTGGGCAGAAAGGTGCAGCTAAAGACAAACTCCCTATGTGCACAACCCCGCTCTAGCTCTGCCCTTAAAGATAACTGAAATGGACTTGTTTGGGTGAAAGAGGGAGACCCTGATAACAATTTAGTACGTGGTTCAAAGCCTGACTGTTCACTGAATGAAATGGACAGCTACCAGCTTTGCTGTCCAGCGGTAAGTGTGGAAAGGGAATTGGGCATCTTGGCAAGATTTCTGCTGGAGCTGAATTCAAACTGTAAATTCATGCATCATTCATAAACTCTTCAATCCTTTTTACCCTCTTTGTTACGTTGAATCAAGGTCCTCTGTCTTCCTGGAGTTCAGTAGTTCTTTTAACTGAGACATTTTATCTAAAGAGCAACTCTCCAATTTAGGAGCAGGCAATAAATTAATAAAAAGATAGGTATAAATCATCACTTGTGATTTGGAATAGCTCTGCAATCATTTGGGTTGTGAAGCTCAGCTAATGTAATGTTCTGCCATGAGATTTAATTTACCTTGTAGAAGCCATTTAGTAATCTAAGCACAGACGTAGAACCAAATAATATCTATAAACCAGTATGTCCAGATCTAATGGGGTGGATTTATCCATCGCTAGATATTATGGCAACACTCTGCATATGATTTTGGACAGAGTGCCTCAGCTCTGAACTCCATTTCATGACACATTTGCTGTTCTCTTATTGTATTTATTTTCCCTTGAGCCATGTGCATCATGAGCTCTCACATGAGTTTTCTGGTTACAAACAACTAATTTACATTAAGTAGTTTTCTTAGTCATCTGTCTGTTATGTCGTTATCTGGACATAGTGCCACACCAAGGACTGGCCCTTTTTCCATGGATTTGGACTGGCTAGTCATCACTCTCAGAGCTTATGGCTGATGTATAAGAAAGGATACCACTGAAAATTATGGTAGGATGTAGTCACAATTACCATATATTCAGTAATTTTAATTAAATTGTCCATGACATTCCCAACATACCTCCATGCACTGTCCTTTGTAAGTGTTAGAAACGATATTGCACTTTTCGTAAGTTAATAGCAATTAGCAGTATCATGATTGGCAGTTACTTTAGGCAGTATTGTCTCTTAGGTAAGCTCTTAGTTTTCTTCTCAGCAGTCATCATGGTGAACCTGAATTACTGTGATATTTCTTTGGTCACATGGTCCTTGACTATAAAACTGGTTAAAACTGGCTTCAGCCCAAAGTAACTTGTCATTAAAAAAGTTCATTCAGTCAAAAGCAATGGGAAAGCACCCACTGGTTAAAGAGAAGAATGTAAATGGAATTGAAAAGCAAAAGTTAAGAGGGGAGAGTATTCAGCCAAGACCTGACATTTTCTGTACCTGATCTGTGCTTTTCTTCACCACCTTTCTCCAGATAGGAAAAAGTGATACACTTCTTACCGTATCACCTGCCTGTTACTCAGGGAGATAAAATTCTTCAATAAAAAAAATGAAATGCAAGGCTGTATGCTTTCAGAACTAAGCCTCATTATTTAAATTCAAACTCCTCTCATCTTCAGGAAAAATAGCATGCAGTATATAATCTACAGACTTCTTATTCCCGTGTTTTGAATTAATATTAACCATGAACAACTTTACTTTTGGAAGAAAAGAGTGAACAGCAGTGCTGCAGAACCAGCTCCTGGATGTGTACAGGTTCCAGAAGAGACCATCAGCATTTCCCTTCCTTGCTTTACGGTACCTAACTAGAGGAAACTCCCAAATGCTCAGATAAGCCTGGCACTGTATGGCCCTAAATTTGCCTTGTCATCTACCGTCCAGATTTAATTTCTCTCTGCCCCTCCTTTACTGCACTTTAGAATAAAACAGGGCTAAATAACTTCTGTTTAGCAAGTGTTGATTACAAAATGCTCTGGTCCCATCTTGCTTACATTGTGTGAATAGCCTACTGCTAGACTGTTCTGAACTTGACCCTCATTCTGCATCCAAATTCAATGATACAGACATTCATCAGCTTGATTTTGGCAGTGTTATATATGCCCTCTGAAACATTATTTTTGGCAGGCTCTCAACGCACGAGTGACTTTCAGCATACAAATCTCACTGACTTGCTGCATAGTCTCCTGCATGATCCTTGATCAGCATGAGCTCAAGACCTCGGCTGACTAGCATAAAACCAAAAATAGTGTGTTTGACAATGCAAGCCTTAATAACAATTAATATGCAACCTCAGCGATAACAGCTGGTATGTGCATCAGCTGCTCTGTGACTGCTTTTCTCAACCTCTGTTCAGGTGA
>NW_009637160.1:8361-10965 GCF_000690535.1 Cariama cristata | reverse complement strand
AGCAGGAAGAAGATGCCCAAGAGGGACCTGCAGCTGGTCCCGAAATGAAGCAAATGTTGCTGTAAGTTGACTCGGCCCACCAAGAACTGTCTGGAGATGGTAACTGCAAAGACCAGGCCTTTGAATCAAGGCCTTTTTGGTTAGAGAAGAAGTAGTAATGACTCTGCATATTTTTGTAAACTTTGGAAAATTTTACAAGTATTTCTATTCTTTTTGACTGCCTATAATTGAATGTTAGTTAGCCCTGGGCTACCAGCGTGGAAATGGCAGCACAGAACAGTCATGGGGCTGTCCCTGCTGCTCAGATTTATTACTTGAGGACCAGTTCTCAGGCTTTTTCTAAGATTGCTGGATCTCACCTCTTTAAGTTCTCCAAGCCTCTAGAGAAAAGTGCAAGGTGCCCTGGGATCCTTGTATGCAATGCGCGAGTGTCCCTGCAGCAGTTCTAAGGAAAAGCAGCAGGAAGTATTTGATTGCTGCAGTGCCTTATATAATCCAGCAACTGAATATCCATATGCAAAGGCATCTAGCTCACCCATCACTGAAAAAGTGTTGTGGGCATCGGCTCAAGTCCACTGCGGCATAATTGACATCACTGTACCCCAACCACCCTTCTTCAGAAACCCCTGCAGCAAAAAACCTGGAGGAGCTACCTGGATCCTGGCACCATCCTCCACTCCCTCAGAGGGAAACCTCGGGACCAGAAGTGATTCAGCAGAAGATGATGCAGCGCAGGATTGATTTGCTTGGCAGCGACCCCACTGCAGGTCCACTAACGCTGCTGTACAACACCTTTTTCACTGATAATGAGTAAAGCCAAAATCCTGGCCTCTCATGGAAGGGAGATACTAAACATGATGCAGTTTAGCATTGTTTTCTGAAGATAACATCCTAACCTAGCAAGCAGGAGTCATCCTTCATAACAGTAGCCCACAGCTCCCTTCTTTCAGCCACACTAACCAGAGTCTTTGTATTTCTCATGGTGTGGGAGCTGACCCCAACCCTGACCAGAGCAGGTCTTTGTACCCTTTAATGAAAGGAGAGAGAAGTGCTCAGACTACAAGCCTGATTCTTCAGCCAGTTGTGCATATTTCATGCCACTAAAGAACTGTAGTTAGTGAAATCTGTGTTGTAAGCCAGTAAAAGCTGTTTTGTGATGATGAAGGATCAGGCTCTGTAAAACATATCCAGAAATTAAACAAGTAAAACAGAGCAAACAGCTCTGGCCTATCAAGGTAATTTATATCTTGTTAACCACAAAAAAAACAAAAACAAAAACAACAGGCACAAGAGACATCTGGAAGTGAAAATTAACTAAAACCAGACTAATGGCATAAACAAGAGAGAGATACAGCCTCCAGATCTGTGTAGCTGAGCCTGATGGATATCACAAGCTAGATTGCTAGCGGTTTTTATTTTTAAAAGAACACAACAAATCAGGGAGGAAATTTTCCATTTAAAGTCATAACTACTCAATTCGGAGATTTGTGAGGGCATAAAAGACACAAGTGCAGAGGAAAAAAATCAGCTGTCAACAGCTCCAGATGCGCGTTGGGCCCAGAACTAATTGAATATCAATAACCATTATTTGAGAATCATTTTTGTTGCCAAAATTCACAACTAATACTATTTACCATCTGCTGTATGACCACCTGCAGATCTAACTGAATTAAAAAAATACATACTCACATATACACACATAAGTAGTCAATAACAACTATTTGAAAAAAAAAAAAGTAGTGTAAAATATGCATTTTAAAAATGCCAGTTAAGCAAGCAACTTCTCCCCCTGTTGCAGTATCATCTTGCATTGAGGGTATTTGCTCCCATTAGTGAAAGAATTTCTGGGTTTGGTGCATTTCCTTTAAATACGTGAGAAAGGCTGCACATGCTCCTAGCTGAAGAAAATCTGGCCACAGTTTTCACCTCATCGCTGACCTTGAAACCACTTTACTATTCTCTTGCATATCTAGCTATGAAATCTTCATCCAAACTGCAGTGGGCTCTGCCATCTGTTTTGATTCCCCTGCAGATCTGGGCAGAGCAGTTTTATGATCTGCTTTCATGTCTATCATAAAGAGTATTTTTATAAAGATGACAAGTGCTACTGCTTAAAAATCTGGGGGGATGTTGGTTTATTTTTTATTTTCAATGTTGGCAAAAATATCTTTATGGAGCTTTTATTTGCTCATATTACCCCAAAACCCCACCAAAGAAAACATTTGCTAAAATAATGGTAAGCTACGCAAAGCAGAAAGGATCAGGTTTTGGATTATAGACTGTTATATCTTATGCACCAACAATACTGCTTGCCAAATTCAGAGTCCACAACATTTCTAAGCACAAAAGTAATTTTCAAATCCCAGGCTCAATTTGCAGTGCTGACAGATTAAAACGCTCTCTTTCTTTACTTAGAAGTTGACCTAATTTGACAGAAAAATCTTCAGGAGAAAGTAAGTGTAGAACTCTCTATCTTCTTTACCGACTACAGCAATGCTCTGAATGTCAGTGGTGTTATCGAGGCGCTAAAAAACCAAATCCTGCATGAAAACATGTCCCTGAAAGGTGTACCTGGTTCTCTTATTCCCGCATGGAAATGGTGAA